>NC_058133.1:176360049-176387512 GCF_016433145.1 Gracilinanus agilis
CAGAGTTTTTTTTTTTTTTTTTTTTTTTTTTTTTTTTTTTTAAATAATGGCATGTCTTTGTTGAGGATTTCATCCTCTTTTCATTTTTCCTTCAGCTCGCACCGTAGTCTCACTTGAGGAACCCTGTTTCCCTCCTGAAGTGCCGGGAATGTGTCTGTGACCATTCATTCCCGGGGAATTTGTCTTAATCTCCATCCTAAGCCAATGAAAAGGAACCTTTGGAAAAGATGATGGTGATGATGGAATGCTTTTAGGTTCACAAAGACGTAAGAATATTATAATAATAACTAACATTTAGATGGTGCTTAACTAAATGCCAGGCACCATTAAGTGCTTTATAAATATCTCATCCTCCTGTGTGACCCTGGGCAAGTCACTTGACCCCCATTGCCTACCCTTACCACTCTTCCACCTATAAGTCAATACACAGAAGTTAAGGGTTTAAAATAAAAAAAAAAATTAAAAAAAAAATATCTCATCCTCCCAAAAGCATGGGAGGTGGGTGCTATTATTATATCCTTTTTTAGAGATAAGGAAACTGAGGCAAACCGACATTACCTGTCTTGACCAGAGTCACACAGCTAGTAAGTGCCTGAGGTTGGATTTGAACATAGGTCTTCCTGACTCCAGGCCCAAACCTCTATCCATAGCAACCCTGTGAGGACGGTGTTGTTATCCCTATTTGGCAGACCAGGAAACTTAGGCTCAAAGAGGCAAAGTGACTTTATCCCCAGACACAGAGGTAGCCTCAATAAATATATATTAAGCACCTACTTTGTGCCTACTAGCTCTAGGTAGTTTGATAGGCATGGCACTGAATAAGTTAATTAGTTTAGGTAGGATTGTCATTTTTATTATATTAGCTCATCCTACCTGTGAACAATTACTGTTTTGCCAATTGTTTAGAACTAGTTTTATTTGTGTGAAAAGTGTTTTGTAGTTGTGTTCATGTAATTCCTATGTTTGTCTTGGCAGATAAATTCCCAAATATTTTATATTGTCTAGGGTGATTTTAAATGGAGTTTCTCTTCCTAACTCTTTCAATTGAATTTTGTTGGAAATATATAGAAATGCTGATGATTTGTGTGGGTTTATTTTGTATCCTGCAACTTTGCTAAAGGTTTAATTATTTCCACTAGCTTTTTAGTTGATTTTCCAGGATTCTCTGGTTATACCATCATGTCATCTCCAAAGAGTGATAGTTTAAGTTTCCTCACTGCCTACTTTAATCCCTTCAATTCCTTTTTCTTCTCTCATTGCTATAGCTAGTATTTCTAGTACAATATTAAAATAATAGTGGTGATAATGGGCATCCTTGCTTCACTCCTGATATTATTGGGAAGGCTCCTAACTTATCCCCAATGCAGATGATACTTGCTGATAGTTTAAAATAAACACTGTTTATTATTTTGAGGAAAGACTCTTCTATTCCTATACTTTCTAGTGTTTTCAATAGGAATGGGTGTTGTATTTTGTCAAAGACTTTTTCTGCATTTATTAAGATAATCATGTGATTTTTGTTAGTTTGGTTATTGGTATGGTCAATTATGTGGATGGCTTTCCTAATGTTAAACCAGCCTTGCATTCCTGGTATAAATCTCACGTGGTCATAGTGAATAATCCTTGTAATAACTTGCTGTAGTCTCTTAGCTAGTATTTCATTTAAAATTTTTGCATCTGTGTTCATTCAGGAGATTGATCTATAGTTTTCTTTTTCTAGTTTTGGTCTTCCTGGCTTGGGAATCAGTACCATATTTGTGTCATAAAAAGAATTTGGTAAGACTCCATTCTCTTCACTGAAATCATGATTTCTATGATTTGTTCTTTGACCCACCAATTTTGAAGAATTATATTATTTAGTTTCCAATTAATTTTAAATTTGCCTCTCAATGAACCCTTATTAATTAAAATTTTCATCATATTATGATTTGAAAAAGTTGCATTTATTATTTCTGCTTTTCTGCATTTGTTTGCAATGTTTTTATGCCCTAATGCATGGTCAATCTTTGTATACGTACCATATGCTACTGAAAAGAAGGTATATTCCTTTTTATCCTTATTTAATTTTCTCCAGATATCTATTAATTCTAATTTTTCTAACATTTCATTCACTTCGCTTACTTCTTTCTTATTTATTTTTTGGCTTGATTTATGTAGTTCTGATAGGGGAAGGTTGAGGTCTCCTACTAGTATGGTTTTACTATCTATTTCCTCCTTAAGCTCCTTTAGTTTCTCCTTTTAAAATCTGGATGCTATACCATTTGGTGCATAAATGGTTAATATTGATATTACTTCATTTTGTTTATTGTATCTTTTAGTAGATATAATTTCCTTCCTTATCTCTTTTAATCAGATCAATTTTTTACTTTAGCTTTGCCTGATATCATGATTGCTACTCCTGCTTTTTTTTTACTTCTGATGATGCATAATAAATTCTGCTCCATCCTTTTACCATTAATCTGTGTGTCACTCTGCCTCAAATGTGTTTCTTGGAAACAGCGTGTAGTAGGATTCTGGTTTTTAATCCACTCTGCTATCTGCTTCTGTTTTATGGGCAAGTTCATCCCATTTACATTCACAGTTATGATTACTATGTATTGCCCTACATCTTATTTTCCCCTTTTGGTCCTGCTCTATTCCCTTTTACTCCATTTGTCCTCCCACCAATTACCTCCCCCTTCTCTTGTCTTATTATTTCCCTTCTATTTTTCAGTAGGGTAAGATGGAATTCTATACCCCAATGAGCATATTAGTTTTTCCCTCTGAGCCAGTTACGATGAGAGTAAAGTTTAAGCATTACCAGTCACCATCCTCATCCTCCCCTCCCCCTAATACTTTTTTGTGACTCTTTATGTTACATAATTCACCCCATTCTATCTCTCCCTTCCCTTTTCTCTCAGTGTAATCTTCTTTTACACCCCTTGATTTTTTTTTTACATATCATAGTAAGCTTACTTCCCCACCTGCCAAGGGCCATTGAGTTCACGTCAGATGACAAGGTCACGCGTGAACCCTGAAATCTGCAAGGCAAGATTTACAGGAGGATGGATTCCCATCAAAGCCTCCCTGGATGACTCTTTTCTTACCAACATTCCCTATTTAGTGATTAATATCCCCATTAAGCCCCAGAGATATACAGAAGAACACTTCAGGCTATTGGAACCCTTACAAGCATCCTACAAACTCCTAGGAAAGGCCCACCTTTATATGTAATAATACAGAAATTCTCCTAAAGTCTCCCTATAATAAGCCAGCAAATAGTGAGTTAATGTTAAAGATTTAAAAACCCTAACTTAGATCTCTCACTCCCATACACAAGTGACTGCAAAAACAGGCCAGAACAGTCTCCAAGTTTCCCCCCTCCCTCATACCTGATTTGGTAGTTAACATAAAAGAACAACGGATGATAAATGGAGAAATTGCCCACAAAGGCTGGTACATCCCATTCCACTGACTGGACTGCTTTCTCCACCCCATAGCCAAGGAGACAAGTAAACACACCTTGAAAAAAAAATGGAAGTTACTGGAGAATAAAAAGTTGTTAGTAAAAAAGTTGTTGATAACAAGGTTAATGTTTGGCTTGTTCATTATCTCAAAAAAAAAAAACGTATGTTGATTATGGAATATCCATGCCAACCCTATATGTAATCTTAAGAAAGAAAAGGTATAAATAAAAAAGTTAGCAGATGGCAGCAGGACAGCCTCTGTGAAAACTATCTGAATCTCTGGCTGTACTCATTCAACCACACTGATGTTGCCCTGCCCCCAAGATTCCTTCGAAAGCAGGTCTTTTGCACCCATTCTCTTTCTAAATATATTCCTTCTATCTGCACTACTACTAAGAATGTTTGAGAATTACAGATATCCTCTTTCCATGTAGAAATACAAAAATTTTAACTTTTCTCTGCCTACCTTTTAGGTTTTTCTCTTCTTGAAAGTTGTTTCACTCTGTCTCCTTGTTGGTTTTTTCACTCCTGAATTTGTTTTGAGGTGTTATTTTAAGATTGATTGGAGAGGATTCTTGTGGTGACTTTGAGCTTCTCTCCTCTACTCAGCCATCTTGGCTCTGCCTATAATTGTCTGTGCCAAGCACTAGGGATACAAAGAATGCTAAAAGACAGCCCCTGCTTTCAAGGAGTTCACAATCTTATGGGGTAAGTGATCTGAAAATGAAGTCAGAGACAGACTTCAAATTCTTGTTTTTTAGAGTTCAGATCTAGTACTCTGTTAACTGAACTACCTAGCTAGCTGTCAGCCAGTGCCCTGGTGAAAGTGGACTGAGATCAGATCCTACCTATAGGATAGAAATATTAAGGAATATTTTCCCCCCTGTTCTTTGTTTTCACATATAGCTTCCCTAGCTGACTTGAAAACTCAGATCAAAGGGGCAGCTGTTCAGGGGGTAGAGCACCAGGCCTGGAGATGGGAGGTCCTGGTTTAAATTTGCCCTCAAATACTCCCTAGCTGTGTGACCCTGGACAAATCACTTAAACTTCATTGCTTAGCCCTTACTGCTTTTCTGTCTTGGAACTAGTACATAGTATTTATTCTAAGATGGAAAGTAAGGATTTAAAAAAATAAAAGAAAGAAAATGACCTAGTGAGTAACCTCAAGTTCAAGAGTTCTTGAGTTTGCAAAGTGGGACACTAAATCTTCTAGAAAGAACAATTTATTTTTTTTAATGTAGCTTGCTCCTTGGAGAAAAGATAGAATAGAGTTCAGCATGTCTCTGCAAAAGTATTCTCTTTGGAAAGCATTGCCAGTGAACTACTTGAACCCACATGGTCTAATAAAAAGGAGTTTGCTTATCTAGCAAACTGCAAAGGACAGTTACCTTTCAGGGGGAGTATAAACGACAGAGTGAGATTTAGGGAAAGATTCTGAAGGGAAAAGAGATTCACTAAGATAACTTCGAACTGCTCTGAAAGGAATCCCAAAATCAGTTCTCTTAAGTTTAGGATTGGTGATGAACTTTTTTTTTAAAATAATTTTTTATTTTTAGAAAAATTTTCCATGGTTACAAAAGTCATGTTTTTACTTTCCCCTTTACCCCTTCGGCCCCCCTCCCCCCTCCACTGTAGCTAATTCACATTTCCATTGGTTTTAATATGTGTGGTCAGTCAAGACTTATTTACACATTATTGATAGTTACATGGGTGTGGTTTTTTCAGGTCTACATTCTCAATCATGTCCTCATCAACCTTATATTTCTGTATTTGTTCACTTGTTCCAATGAGTCCTCAGCATTTAACATCTTATATATTTTCTGTGAGGTAAAATAAAGGTTTCCCCTTATCTAGTAACCATATTGTGCATTGAATACCTATGGCAAGCTTTGGGGATTTTGCCATCCACTCTTTTTTGTTTATTTTTAAACCCTTTCCTTCTGTCTTAGAGCAGTGATGGGCAAACTTTTTAAAGAGGGGGCCAAAGGAAAGGAAATGCTCATCTGTCAGTTTGTTTCTAAGGCAACTCTTTTGAAGTTTCATTGTATTTTATCCTACTTGTTGTATTCATCAGATTAGGAATAATGTTGCCAGCAGCCAGATAGAACATTTCAGGGGGCCACATCTGGCCAGCAGGCCATAGTTTGCCCATCACTGTCTTAGAGTAATTACTAAATATCAGTTCTATTGCAGGAAAGAGGTACGGGCTAGGCAATTGGGATTAAGTGACTTGCCCAGGATCACAGCTGGGAAGTGTCTGAGGGCAGATTTGAACCTAGGTTCTCCAGACTCCAGGCGTGGCTTTTTATCCACTGAGCCACCTGGCTGCTTCCCTGCACCCACTCTTGGGACTTTCTAGGACCAGGCCATACCTAGGTGTTATCTTGGATATTTTTTCTGTATTGTGACAAGAAAATTTCTGGCTCAGGTTTCTTATTTACCACTATGCTAAGAAAAACATTGCCCCGAGTTTTATGAGCTTCTTAAATTTCCAGACATTGTTTCTGGAAGTTAGAAGGTCTACAGTCTACAAAATCAAGGCTATTAAACAAACCACAGCTTCAATTTTTACCAGATGAATTCTCTAACCTTCTTGATGCATGCATCTTTATTTTCCTTTCCTGCTTTCTGTAAAATCCCATTGTATCCATCCTTTGTATTCACAATGTATATATATATATATAAGATTGCTGAAACTGATGCCCTATAGTCATTGATTTGTATACAATCAGTTTAGCCTACACTTTGTGTATAATAAACCCAGAATTTACTATCTCTGCATGGTTGCTTTGAAAATTGGCAACAGCACCTACCTAATCATTGGATCCTTAGATAACTTTTTAATATAGGTGGAAACAAGGAGCCAATGGAAGAGAAATTGATCTACTGAAGTTAAGTTCCTAGGATACAGTAAGGATATGGGGATTCATGGGGGACAGGTCAGGGGAAGGTGACATATATACCCTTACCTTTTGTCTTAGAGTCAATACTAAGTAACAGTTCCAAGGCAGAAGAGCAGTAAGGGCTAGGCAATTAGTGTTAAGTGACTTGTCCAGGGTCATACAGCTAGGAAGTATCTGAAGTCATATATTATATTAAAGTAACTTCATTTTATCTTAAGACTGAATGATTCTTTACAGTCAATCAGTCAGTCACCAATTATTAATCAACCACCTGCTATGGGCCAGACCTTATGCTAAACTCAGAGGATTCAAAGAAAACAAAAACATAGACCCTACCCTCAAGGAGCTATGTGCAGTATAAATGGAAGGTCGTCTTAGAAGGAAAGGGGAAGGGAATGGGGAACTAGGAAAACCCTCCTTCAAATTAAAGAATTTGATCAGAGGTTTGTTTGTTTTTTAAATTAAATTTTCACCTTCTGCTTAGAATTGATACAAGTATTGGTTCCAAGGCAGAAGGGAAATAAGGACTAGGCAACTGGGGTTAAGTGACTTGCCCAAAGCCACACAACTAAGAAACATCTGAGGCCACATTTGAACCCAGCACTTCCTATCTCCAGGCCTTACACTCTATCTACTGAGCCACCTAGCAACCCCTTTGATTTGAGTTTTGAAGAAAGCCAGGGAAGCTGAGATAGATAAGGAGGGCAAAGCATCCTAGGCATGAAAGGCAACCAATTCAAAGATATGAACTTTGGGAATGTATAGAGAGCCAGCTCTCTATATTTTTGGGGGTCCTGAGTGGCATTTAGTGGCATCGGATTGAAAAGACAGGAAACAGAAACTGAGAACAGCCAGACTAATTGTTTAGCTCATCACTGATCTAACTGCTATGGAGTTTCGGGTTTATTTTATACTGGTTTCAAACAAAGAACACAAAGAAAGTCACAGCTGCGAAGGGGTTACAAATCAAACACAACCCATTAAAGTTGCAAAATAAAAGATAATTACAGGCAGCTGGGTAGCTCAGTGGAGTGAGAGTCAGGCCTAGAGACAGGAGGTCCTAGGTTCAAACCCGGCCTCAGCCACTTCCCAGCTGTGTGACCCTGGGCAAGTCACTTGACCCCCATTGCCCACCCTTACCAATCTTCCACCTATGAGACAATACACCGAAGTACAAGGGTTTAAAAAAAAAAAAGATAATTATAAGATTATATGTTTAGAGATGAATTAGATTAGAGGAACTTTAAGGTACCTTCCATCTTCTAAAATCTTTGATCTTTTGATTTCCATCAGTTAAGAGATGGCTACATCATTAATATTTAGTGAACATACAGGAAATGTGCAATGATTAATGCTGAGTTAGCATCATTAACCTAATGCTTGATTACATTTTCAGTATTTGGAGCAAGTTTTCTAATCCAAATTAGGAAATTAGAAGTTTTATTTCTTTGTCTGGTTTCCCCCTACCTCTTTTTCTTGCTCTAACAATGGGGTTGAAATGTGAAGTGTTTATTCTATTCTTTCTGATCATTTAAGAAAATTATCTTTTTTGCCTTAATTCTACCCATTAGTGTAATAAATCATTACACTATTACACTATTAGTTACCTATTGAGTTTTCTCAACAAAGCAGCTCTTTTTGTGGTGGTAAAGAATGGGAAATTAAGGGGATGCCCATCAATTGGGGAATGGCTGAACAATTTGTGGTATAGGATTGTGGTGGAATACTATTGTGCTATAAGAAATGATAAGCAGGATGGTTTTGGAACAACCTGGGAACTTAAATGAACTGATGCAGAGTGAAAGTGAGATGAACCAGGAGAACATTGTAGATTGTAAGGATGATCAGCTGTGAAAGATTTAGCTTTTCTGGTGAAGACAATGATTCAAGACCATTCCAAAGGACTCTTGATAAAAAATGGTATCCACCTCCAAAGAGAGGACTGATGAATTCTGGGTGCAGATGGAAGTATGGTTTTTAAACATTTTTATATCTCTGTGTGTGTGTATGTGTATGTTTCCTTCTGCAACATGGTAAATATGGAAATATGTTTTTCATGACTTCACAATGCATAATGGATATATTGCTTGCCTTTCCAATGGATTGGGGAAGGTGTAGGAGGAAAAGAATTTAGTACTCAAAATTTTTAAAAATAAATGTTAAATGTTTTTACATGTAATTGGAAAATATTCAATGAAATAAATATAAAATATATTTAAAAGTGCATACTTAGGTTGTTATATTGCTCAGCTTTTTTCACATGTAATACAACAAATTGAATTAGATATGTGTTCAACTTCAAATACCAATACATTATGCAAAGGCCAACATAAGTATTTTTACTAGTTTCCAACATAAACTGGCAAATAGTATGATTGACTTCTTTTTGGTAGTTATATTTCCAGTCAACTTAATGTATCCAAGTTAGATTTAGGAGTCTGAGTGTGATCCTAGAAAATATTGGAAAATATTCAATGAAATAAATATAAAATATATTTAAAAATGCATACTTAAAAGCAATCTTATACAATTATTACCAATAAGTGCCAATCATATATCAATTATCATCTAACCACTGTAGAAAACTTCCTAATTATATAGAATACTACTTTTTAAAAATATCAAATACCTCTAACAATTCTGTTTTTTGAAAGCCCTGTATGAAATTCCTCATAATTATAGCATGAATCCTCAGAGTGCAGTATAAGCCAAACATGGGAAAAATCAGAAGCCCATCATTTATTAAAATATTTTTATTGTTAAAACACAGCTAAGTGGCCCCAGAATTTGTGGCCTGATTTTGTTATCACTCAATCTTAAAAACAGAGCATACAGTATACAGTGGTTTTAAGGAACCCTTGGTTTATAGAAATTATTAAAAAATACAAAGCAAACTGTGATAAGAGCTTAATAAAAGTTGAAAAGTAAACCCTGGGGCATGTAATATATCCTAATACTGGTATAATAGCAGTAGCAGCTTCACAAATATATATATATATGTTATATATATTTGCATATACCTATGTAGTTATCAGATGCCTATAGAACCTTCCCATTGAATACCTATTTTAAACCTTTTCAATTGTTTGGTAACCAAAGAGGTACAACAGTATTCATCTTTTGTGAATTATCAAGTTATTTATAAAATTAACACAATACATAGTAGAGCTATTGTAAACTTCAGTTATACCTTGTAAATACAATTCTGCAATAAGAATGAACTGCTTCCTTCATGAACAGCCCATTAGTTCTTGACTTTCACAAGAATAGTCAACAGGTTTTGTTGTTTTTTTTTTTATATACATATCATTTTTAGCACACATCTTACTGTCAATTATGTATCTATCCATTGTGAGAATTAAGACACCTGCACGTGTATCTCAAAAATATGATTGACCAAAAAAGGGCCCAAGTTAAATAGTCAGCCTTGGAGCTCCAATGGGGATTTTCTAGGGCCAAAGCTATACTTGGGCCAAGGTTTGAACATTACTAGATATTTTAAGAAACTCCCTAAACTGCTTTTATTTCATATCACAGACTTTCCCGTGATATGAACTTATAAACTTATCAAAGTTTTGTAACCCTGTCCTAGCCTTGCTGTCCTCATTGATTCAGTGACAACTGTCTTCATTCCTAGAAAAGCAGAAGAGTTTTCTTGAATGGCCCTGAACCTGGTTTTATGCTTAATGACAGTTCCCTCTGTTCTTTGGCTAAAAATACAGGTGAGAGAGAGCCTTGAACCTAGAGCCAGGTTTAGAGCTCTTGCAGCCACTGGGAGGAAGCATAGTAGAAGAAGCACAATACCTATTGGGGGTTCTCCAAGAAATTTCCCTTTGGCTTCTTGAACATGAAATATGAAAATTATGGGGCTGCTAGAGCATGATATTGAGCTAGATGATGTTCTGCACAAGATAGTGGAAGAAGTGTGTTCCACCTTTTAAGGCCATAAGGCTCCTATCTCTTATTTGTTGGATAAAGATAGTTAGGACTGCAATTCTTCTAATCTTTTTATTGGTTCGGGTGGCAAATGTAGCAATTAGAAATGACTGTTCTTAAAATGAATGGGATCTAAGTCACTTACTCAAAATATCCTATCATGACAAATTAGAGGAAGGACATAAGATATTCAATTAAGCTTTACCATCTAGACAACCAAAGGCAAAGAACTAATATCCTATTTGGACATCTTGACTAACTGAAATAACAGGACAATATTTAGATCTATAATTTTGACTATATAAACACAAAATGGATGAATCACGAGTTTCTGGAATCCTTAAAAATGACACTTGAGCACTTATCTATTTTAATATTTATCTTCAAACTTGACCCATCATTGTCATCAATTTTACTCATCAAAGCTGCTTGTGGAAAGTAATGGAGCTTGGGATGGGCTTTTTGGGTGAGCGAGCTGTGGAAATTAAAACAAAGTACCAATTAGAATTTGATTTATGCGGTTAGATAAAACAGTACAATGGGCTAAAGGAAGAAGGAGTGTCCAAAAATGTGTCCAGATGTCCAAATGTAGCAGAATTCACTCATGTTCATTAAGTTTTAAGATCAGCAAGGGGACTTTTGAGAATTCAAAAAGTCATAGGATTAAGAACTTGCCAGCATCTAAGACAGTGGTTCCCAAATTTTTTTGGCTTATCGCCACCTTTCCAGAAAAAAATATTACTTAGCCCCCTGGAAATTAATTTTTTAAAAATTTTAATAGCAATTAATAGGAAGGATAAATGCACCTGTGGCCATCACGGCCCCCCTAGATCACTGCAGCGGTAGCGCCCACTTTGGGAATCACTGACCTAAGAGATGAAGTCTAGATCCCATCATTTTATAGATCAAGTAACTGAGGCCCAAGATCACACAGCTAGTGAGTATCAGAACTAGGACTTTAGGTGAAGTTTTGCCTCCAAAATCCTTTCCAGTGTATCATGTTGTATCACAACCTGCTATTTGCATTCCTAATGACTAAAAGATGAACATTCAAAATCCTATTTAAATGATTGCATCTGAAAAGCCATTATATAATCAGATATTAACTTCATTCATAAAGTCTTTTTCTATCAGTGTTTGTTTACTGTGTAGCTGATTGAACATTTATGATTAGAACAGGTGATTTTTAGCCATTTTAGGTCAAAGAGATAGGATGTCTGTCATATATAACTAATAAAATGAAAATAATCTTTTGGGAAGAAAAGTTATGATTAATTTCTTCTCTTAAATGCTTACTTTCTGTCTTAGAATCAATACCAAGTATTGCTTCCAATACTTGGAAGGGGGTAAGGGCTGGGCAATTGAAATTAAAAGACTTGGCTAGGGTCTCATAGCTAGGAAGTGTCTGAGGCCATATTTGAATCTAGGAACTCCAAATTTTCAGGCCTGACTCTATCTACACCAAACCACCTCACTGCTCCTATGCATCATTTATATAATCCTACTTGAATGATGTGTTCCATTTTCCAACCTTCTCTAACCTTTCTCAGATGAAAATGATCTTTTCATCATAAAATTTCTCATAGCAACTTCTTAGCCTTTTTTGAACTTTTCATTCTCCCTTGTATCAAAACTGCTAATGAAATTCCTCTGGAAATTATTTTGTATGTATTTTGTTTTTTTTATTTTCTATGTACATGTAAGTTCCTTGAAGGCAGAGATGTGTGTAGTGTTTTTTGGTGGTTTTTTTTTTTGTCTTTGTATCACCCATACCCTGGGATAGAATAGATATTGAATAAAGCTGGTTGAATTTAAGTTAATTATGTATTTGTCCTCTCCCTACCCTCACCTCCTTAGGAACAATTAGGTGACTCAGTGGATAGAGCACTGGGCCTGGAGTTAGGAAAACTCATCTTCCTGCATTCAAATCTGGTCTCAGACACTTATTAGCTATGTGATCCAAGACAGATAATTTAACTGTTGGCCTCAGTTTCCTCATTTATAAGATGAGCTGGAGAAGGAAATAACAAATCATTTCTTGTATCTTTGCCAAGAAAACTCCAAATGGGGTCACAAAGAGTCAGACACAAATAAAACAATTGAGCAACAACTCTCTCTTATACTGTAAGATCCTTAAGAGCAAGGCCCATTGCATGACTCTCTCTGTAGCCCTAAAACCTAGTATAATGCCTTGCACCTAATAAATCAATATGTAAGCATTTATTAAGCCCTTAATGTGTGAGGGATGTTGCTGAATGCTGGGGAAATAAAGGTAAAAAACCATTGCTGCCTTCAAGGACTTTACTTCTTTTTTTTCTTAAAAAAATTTTTTTTTAAACTCTTACCTTCTGTTTTAGAGTTGATACTATCATTTCCAGGGCAGAAGAGTGGTAAGGGCTAGGCAACTGGGGTTATAAGTGATTTGCCCAGGGTCACATACCTAAGAAGTGTCTGAGGCCAGATTTTAAACCCAGGACCTCCCATGTCTAGGTCTAGCTCTCTATTCATTGAACCACCTGATGGCCCAAGACATTACTTTCTAATAG
This sequence comes from Gracilinanus agilis, assembly GCF_016433145.1. Lineage (NCBI taxonomy): Eukaryota > Metazoa > Chordata > Mammalia > Didelphimorphia > Didelphidae > Gracilinanus > Gracilinanus agilis. The sequence goes on from NC_058133.1 coordinate 176,372,881, forward strand.
GGCACATATGCACATAGATAACAACTGTCCAACACAAGAGGCAATATGAGATTAGAGGGCAATTCAGCAAGATTTATTAGATGCAACAAAGGCAAAGGGGAGACCCAATTGCCAAGAGAGTTAGCAAAGGGTCCTGATTGGGCAGAGGAAGAAATAAGTTTTTATGGGGTGTGGGAAAGATGTGGTGTAGGGGATTAGGTAATCATAGAGAGAAGGAGCAGTGAGGGAAAGAGGCCTGACTCCAGGAGAGGTGGCTGCAGATTCCCCTGGGTTGGGGGGAAGTGGCAGGGGGCATAGTGGGGAGATCAGAACCAGAAAAGATGGCTGCCAAGTCTCCTGGAGGGGAGTGGAGGCAAGGAGGAGCTGGGATGGGGGTGGGGAAGGAGGGGAGATCAGCACCAGCAAAGATGGCTGTTGTCTCCACTTGAGTGAAAATGGGTATAGCCCTTTATAGGGTGGTTGTCAGGAATGAGGTAACCTGGATTGCCTCTATTGATTCATTGGATGGTCTTAAGGGTGGGAAGTCTTGGGCTCTTGGGGTGGGGGAAGTTCCCAGACTACTGGTCAGTCATGTGGGAGGTCATTTGTCCAGGCCTGACTTTCTGGGAGGGAGAAGGGGGAAGGGGTAGCTTGTTAGCTGCAGTAGGGATTAGGGGAAGAGGGGTTTTGGTCCCATGTTCTATCAACAGCTATTAAGTTCCAGGGGCAGGAACTGAAATTAGATTTTCTTGACTCAAAGTCTAGCACTCAGAGTAAATGCATCATGAGTATTTATTGAAAAAAATGTCTAAGTTGTTTTATACTACTCTGCTGAATTTTTTCCTTTATTTTTGGTTTGCTTTATTCAATAGATGTTTACTGAATACTTATTGTGTATCTCCTTATTGATCAGTCAAACCTCCTTCTTGTTGACCATCTAAAGACAGGGAAGACCTACACAGGGGCCTAGAGGCTGGCAAAGGTGCTGTTTGGAAAATGTCCAATGGATTGTAAATCTGAGTAAATGAGTTTAATAGAAAAGTGGGAGAGAATGAATATTTCCAAAAACTTGCCTGAAACTTTCGCCGTAAGGCCTTGGTCATTATTGGGGTCAACCCTGTTCCAGTTTCCATGTTTTCTTTATTGATAAGAGGGGTTCCTCCTGGACTCCTGCAAAGGAAAGGTATCGAAAACACATTAAAAGCTATTTTTTAAACCAGCTTTTCATATGTGTTTAAAAAGCACAAAGTATGTTACCTGTCTATGTCGACTTTCTTAAGAAGTCTTCTTAGATCCACTCGTCCTTTGCTGGGAGTGCTGACAAAATAAAGTCTTAGTGGTTAGGTATAGTAAATTGTATTCTATTTTCTAAATAAAATAATTTTTTCCTCTACTTTTGATAACAACTTTTTCGAAAGTGTGGTGCCTTTCATCACATTAAAAAGTAAATGGTTTGGGGCAGCTGGGTAGCTCAGTGGATTGAGAGTCAGGCCTAGAGACGGGAGGTCCTAGGTTCAAATCTGGCCTCAGACACTTCCCAGCTGTGTGACCCTGGACAAGTCACTTGACCCCCATTGCCTACCCTTACCACTCCTCCACCTAGGAGCCAATACACAGAAGTTAAGGTTTTTTTTTTTTTTTTTAAAAAAGTAATGGTTTGCTGGAAAAAACAGAAAGTAGTCTTGAAGAAATTAGGCTTAGACCAACACCTTACACCATAATGTCACAATACACAATACATTCTAAATGGATACATGACCTTAATATTAAAGATCACACTATTAAAAAAAAGGAAAAGAAACAAATCATGTCATAACTTATGGGTAAGAGGTAATTCTTAACCAAACAAGATAGAGGCAATTACAAAAGATAAAATAGATAACTTTGATTACTTGAAACTCAAAAGCTTCTGCACAGACAATATTAATATATCCAGAGTAAGAAGAGAAGTGGTCAAATGGGGAAAATCTTTGGATCAAATTTCTCTGATAAGGGTTTGGTATCCTAGATATGTAAACAATTAATAAACATATATAATAGTCACTCCCCAATAGATAAATGGTCAAAGGATATCAACAAACAGTTCTGAAAAGAACTCCAAAATATTCACAACCACATGAAAAGAATGCTCCAAATCACTAATAACAAGAGAAATGCAAATCAAAACAACTCAGAGTTTTTACTGTATACTATGCAAATTGGCAAAAATGACTCCAAAATAGCAACAATCAATATTGGAGGAGTTGTGGAAAGATAGGCATACTAATACATAGTTGGTGGAGCCCTGAAGTGGCATAACCATTTTGGAAAACAATTTGCATATGCAAAAAAAAGTGACTAAAATGTCCATATCCTTTAAACCAGAGACTTCATAATTGGAACATATCCTGAGGAAGCCATTGGTAAGAAAAAATAACAATAAAAAATTGCCTAGATCCTTACATGATCATATTTGCAATGTGAGCGGATGGAAATTTGGATTGAGGTTTCAGGGCGATACTCTGAAGATCGGAGACTGTAACCAGTGGCTTTCGTTCCTTCATCAATGACAAGGTCTTCAAATGCAAAAGGAAAAATTACCATCAACATGTTGAAAGATAATCTTGCTTATTTTAAATGCAACAAAACTAACTTGTTATTGTAGGTGTATTCTGTATGAGGTGCATCAGTTACCTCACAAATCAGTTTTTACCCCACGCTTGAATGTAGATCAGGGCATCTTTGGTTATTCCAGCAAAATCAATTTAATGCTGGGTGAATAAAACTACATTTTAAGTGAATAGTATAGTAATACATAGTTTCAATGAAGAGATTCAGACAACTGAGATTAAGCACTAAATACCTTTCCCTTGATGCCTTCAATGGACAAAGAAAGCCTGATTGATTTTTAGTCCAGTGACAACTGGCTTGAGAGCAGAAGCCGAGTTCACGGGTGGACGTGTGTGTCAGGGGGCTTTCGGGGAGGGAGAGTGCATGTGGTCACTCATTGCTACTTTACCTTATTCCTAATATTAGAACTCTGTGTCTTCTTTAACTTCACATTGAGCAGGTCTTTAACAGTTATCTGCATGGGCACATCTTGTTTTAATGGTGCAGCCTGAAAAGACAAGGAGAAGTCTGATTTATCACACATAAGTGGAAACCATTTGCAGCTAGGTTTTGAGGGTGGGGTTACATTTCAGTAGCAATATGGAAGGAAGCAAAAGTGTGAGAAATAATTTGGCCCCTAACTCTATTTTAATGGACTCCCTACCCATCCTAGATCAATGATTTTGTCAGTATTATCCAGTTTAATGTGACTCCATTGGGGTAGTGATTATTTCCTAGATACTTCTTTTAAGGATAATCAACTAATCTTAAAGCATAACATAAGTAGGAATAATTAGATGTTGAATAGGTTGAATAGTGGAATAGGTTCTTTCCTCTCATGTTAAACTTCTTAACCTTTCAGCATGAGTTATTAGACCAGAGAAGAAGCTCTCAGCCTAGGCCTGAACATTTAAGCACTAAATAGTAGAGATGTCACAAGTTTTAGGGAAAATTCCCAAGATATAAGAGCCCCTCCATCCTGTGTCACTTCCTCTTCATGACCCCTTCCAGGCAGGTCTGGACAAGAGGCTGGTCCTAAGAACTAGCAACCCTTACCTGACCATATCAGCTCAGGGTCTGTTGCTAGGGTGCCGAGGGACCATTACTAAAAGTGGTGTTGTGAAAATGGGGTGCAGATGGGCTGATTGCCATAAAGGTAGGGAATAAATGAGCTGGCTGCCATGTTCATACCCTAATGTTTTGGACATACTAAGAGTTTGGAATCCACTGGTGAAGTAACACACACTACTGCCTGGACTGACCAGGCATAGAAGGAAAGTGCTGGGCACTGAAGGGGATAAAAGCTGTACTCTCAAGAAGGTAAGGGTGATTTCAGACCATCAGGAAGGTCTGGGATCCAATTTGTTGGAAGAGACCAGGTTCTTCTAATAAATAGTTATTGGCTCAGATCTCTGCATCAGTTGTTTTATTGGAAATTGGACAAACTTCTGGTGTTATAGGAGTTCATGTTTATTCTAAGAATTTTTGCAAAAGGATCTGCTGGACCAAGAATAAGAGCTTCATTTGACTTGGTACCCAAGTGGATAATAATAAGCCATTTCAAAAGGATTGACAGGACAGCTAGGTGGCCCAAAGGTTAGAGAGCCAGGCCTGGAGATGGGAGGTTCTGGGTTAAAATGTGGCTTCAGATACTTCCTAGCCCTATGTTCCTGGACAAGTCACTTAACCCTGGTTGCCTAGTCCTTACCTCTCTTCTGCCTTTTTTTTTTTAAACCCTTACCTTCTATCTTGGAGTCAATACTGTGTATTGGCTTCAAGGCAGAAGAGTGGTAAGGGTAGGCAATGGGGGTCAAGTGACTTGCCCAGGGTCACACAGCTGGGAAGTGTCTGAGGCCAGATTTGAACCTAGGACTCCCATCTCTAGGCCTGGCTCTCAATCCATTGAGCTACCCAGCTGCCCCTTCTCTTCTGCTTTGGAACAGATACTTTACATTGATTTTAAGATATTAAGTAAAGGTTTAGACAAGAAAAGGTTCTGATCTGACTCCAAGGCTCTAATGGTAGCCACAGTGTACAGGACATTTTCTCAGCAGCCACAAGAACAAAAGTAGCTAGAGACTAGCGGCATCATTCTGATTATTCCAGCTTTTGCTTCAATTATCCAGAAAACTGCCTATATTGTTTCTATAGGAGGCTGTGTCACAACAATGACAGGCAAGAAGATGTACATCTGAGGCAAATAGTCAGATGTTCTACCTTCGTCATAGAGACTTCTGACACCACAGTAAACCAAGTACATTTGCAATTAGAAGGTAGTAGATTGAATAGGAATCATTGATCAGTAGTCAGAAAGAAAGAGACACAGAAAGAGAGTGACAAAAGGGAGAGGGTCTGTGGGAAAGAGACAGAGACAGATACAAAGGAGAAAGAGACAAAGATGGAGAAGCAGAGAGAGTGGGGGAAAGAGAAAGACAGAAAGGAGAGACAGAAACAGAAATAGAGGAGAGAAAAAAGACAAAGAAGAAAGAGATGGAGAAAATCAAGGAACTTCTATTTCAATCCAATAACACAGGCACATAATAAGAAAATAAAGAACCATGGAACAAAAGCCAGAAAAATAAATAGTTTCTGACTGTATTTTGTTGGATCTTTCCACAATGTATTTTCTTATACAAGAAACTGGAAAAGCCCAAATGGGTTTCAGAAGGATTTCAAACTCAGAGTGCATTTTCCTAAGGAAACAAAACCATAAATGATGCCTAGATTCCAAAGCTATTGATCCAAAGTCTATTAATCCATGTGCTGGATGGTAAAGGTGGCAGAATTAGTTCAAGTTCATTGGGGTCAGGGATGGGCAAAACTATGAAAGAGTATTTCTAATCAAAAGATCATGGATGTAGAGCTTCAAGGGATGTTAGAGACCATTTAGTCTAACCTCTTTTTATAAATAAGAAATCTGAAGCCCAGAGAAGTTAAGTGACTTGCCCAAGGTTATACCTGTAGTAATCATCAGAGATAAAATTTGAACCCAGGCCCTAGGACTACTGACTGTTCTTTCCACTGTGTGAGTACTGTGCTAGGCTGTGTGGGAATACAAAAATCATTAGGATACAACCCCTGACCTTACAGAACTTACATTCTAGCAGGTCAGAATACCTTAATTTCTATAGCTTCTGTAAAAGAAATCAGTTTTGGTATCCTCTAATATGTTCATATTAAATACATCTCGGCTGCCTCAAATTATCCTATCCAGAAATGTTGCTGGGGTCTCTTGTGCTGTCTGCCTGATTTTCTCAAATTTAGACCATGAGTTTGGACAGCATAATTTTTCTCCATGATTTTTATTAGTGACTTTCTCGCCTGTTTTAACATTAGGTATATTGGAACTAAATTGAGGTCCAGTTCCTCCCAGGCTACTGGCCATGGTGTCATCCCTTCTGTGTTCCTGGTCTCCTCAACAAACTTAGCCCTATCATGGTGTGACAAGATCTCCTCCAACACATACCAGCAATCTTCAAAGTCTGGATCATGGGCTTTTATGAATGCCTTAAAGATCTTAACAAACTTCCCAGAATCATTGTGGAAATTTGGGATCTTTTTCTTTAAATTTTCCACATCCTCAAATCTAAACCTCGTATGTTGCTTCACATGGAAAATGCCATCGTCACGTACAATAGGAAGATTGCAAAGGGGAAAAGATTAATAGGTTTTTCACCTTTGCTTTGTACCTGCTGTTCCAACTCAGCCTTAGATGTAACACTTTTGCCAGAAATTCCTATGTTTGAAAATTTAGCCACATTGCCAGTATTAGGAGGACCAAGAGGTTGACCAGAAACACTACCATTCTGTATGTATAATTTCAAATTATTTAGTTTGATCTTCAATAATCTTAACATCTGCTTAGTTTCAGAATCCCTAAAACACCAGGTCACTATGATCTTAAAACAATACATAATATGGAAGAACATCCACTGTAACTTATACACGAAATAACCAGTAAGGATCAGGATTGGCATATGTGATAACACATCTAGGATATTAATAGTTAAAATAGGTTGTGCTATTTCAACATCCATCATCCCCCTAAAATACCTGGGTATGATTTTGAACCACAGGTAAGGGAGAGCCCACACTCCTTTCCACAGTGTCAAAAAGACATAATCAATCCAATCTTCAAATAACATTGTTCCCATCATTGCCCAAACTAACCAGCCGTACACAAAATCAGTGTTATTATTAGCCACAATTCCTGACTAATAACAATTAATAAAACAATCACAAGTACAATTACAATCAAGTACAAACAACAGAGAACAAAACACAAAAAAATTGGTACAAATCCCTTTCTCTGGGGCTACTCCAGGTCTAATAGTATTTTGCCTTCCCACAGAGATTTTATGAATGACCTGGGGTGGGGGCTGAGCAGCTCTGAGCAGCTCACCACTGGTTAAGAACTTTCAGCTCACACCCAATGGCTGAGCTCCCTCATAGAATGTTCAAATCCCCTCTGACTTCCTGTGTGGTTCTAGCAGCCCAAGAGTACATTTCCTGTCTGTCTCTCTTACCCAGCTGTCTGGGAGTAACAAACTGTAAAAGATGGGGCACCAGGGATGTTAAATGTGACCTAAATGGTTTGTGGGTCCACATTGGGTTGAAGGAGAGACAGGACCAACCAGGATAGGGAGACCAGGGCTCACTGCCAAGTTGTTGTTAACTGACAGGAATGGCAGTTAGGCTAACGGTCACCCAGCTCACTCTAGGCCAGGGTCTATGGAACCAGCAGGCAAGGTAAAGGTTTTTAACAGTTTAATTGTGAGTAACTAAATAAAGATGGGATAGGGGATTCTAGAGTTGAAAACCTAAAGGGCAAATCACAGGGACAAGGGGAGGACTTGACTTCTCTAATCTAACTGACCTAAGCCAGGCAGGGCCCAAAGGAGCAGTACTGGAGTCACTGGAAAGGCTGCTTCAAACCTGGTTCCAGCCAGGTTTGGCCAACACAGCTAAAGGGCCTGAGGGTGGCTTTGGGGCTCACGATTATCCAAGGATGATCACAGGATGCCAAGAGCCAGAGTGGTCCAAGGTACCCAGGTGGAGAGAGAGTGCTTGAGATGCTGTCCACCAGATCCCAAACCCCTTCTCCACTTGGTGCAGCTCTGCAGGTTTTGTCCACTTGCTGAAAGCCTCCACTACTCAGGATCCCAGGGAATCTGGATGCAGGGTTTCCTTAACTCTGAGATCTCCCGGGCTAGCAACAGTTTGTGCCAACCACTAATGGAGTCTCTCCCAGAGCACAAGCCCTACTTCCTGCTCCTTCATTCCATCTTGGAATCCTCCAGCCCTTCCTGCTAGGTCCAACACTATTGCTAAATAAATTACTAAACAAACCCTCACAACACTTCTTAAAAAGGATTTTCACACAATTCCTTCCTCATTGTAGAGAGGTAGGACTGTAGATGTGGAAAGTTATATACATTGCCAAAAAATAGAGCAAAGTGAATGTTTTGTTACATAGAGGGTTTCATTGCAGTAAAGGATATATTGAGGGATAACAACAATTTTTTAAAAACACAGTGTCAATAAAACATTAACTTATTTATAGATTTCTCACCTACATTATCACATTTGAGTATTTTAGCCCCGAAAGATAACTAAAGCAGCTGTTGTCACGTGAAAAATGAGGAAACTGAGGCACAAAATAGCTAATTTATTTATTTATTTATTTGTTTGTTTGTTTTTAACCCTTACCTTCCATCTCAGAATCAATACTATGTGTTGGTTCCAAGGCAGAAGAGCAGTAAGGGTGAGGCAATGGAGGTTAAGTGACTTGCCCAGGGTCACACAGCTAGGAAGTATCTGAGGCCATATTTGAACCTAGGACCTCCCATATCTAGGCCTAGCTCTTCATCCACTGAGCCACCCAACTACTCCTAAGTTATTTGTTTTAGATTACAAATGAGAGAGCCAGGACTAAAACTCATTTCTAGCCATGGAAATTCTATTTCTAATATAGATGTCATTATACTACACTACCTTTGCACATTCTATTTAGCTGGACAGTTATATCACCTCAATGAAGGTACTTCATATTATCACAACTTCATAACATTTCTCTCTTAATATCCACTTCTTTATTCCCTTTCTGCCATTATCTACCAAAGGTCTGATCTTAATTTGGGTCTTATATAGGTTTATCTCCTGGGAAGAGAAGGTAGGGATCAACTGACAGAATTATCCCAATAAACTCTGCATTTCTTTTTCTTTAGGTAGGCAAATAAATTGGCCTTTTGGATTATAAATGCATGAAACATGTGGGTCAAATCCTTAGGGCACAATCATCTCTAAATGGATTCTGAAAAAAATCAAGTTTGCTGAATTCAAAAAGCCAGAGAACCTTGAGCCAGGAGTAAGCTCCCAGAAGAGGTGCTCTCCTTTGTGACCCATCCCGAAACACCCAGTATGTATCACATCAGTCACCCTTTTTGTGAAAAAACAAAATCACTGCTATTGTTTCCTACCTGAAGAGTTTTGATGCGATCAACTTTTTTGAGCAACAAAGGTGCTGAGCGTAGTGGAAGAGGCAGAGGTGGTGGTGGTGGTGGTGGTGGTGGTGGTGGTGGTGGAGGTGGTGGAGGTGGAGGAGGGGTAAGAGAAGGAGGAAGAGGAAGAGGAAGAACTGTAGGCTGCTGTTTCGCTGGCAGGAGTATGGGTACTGATTCTCGAATAGTGGTTTGAGTTTGGGCAAGCTCCTCCAGAAGTTGAGCCCCCAAGTGACATGTTTTGTGCCCGTCCTGGCACACGGAATGCTCTGAGGAAAGCGTCTGAGAGGTCTGAAAGAAAATGTGATTAAAGTTAATAATAACATCGAGAACTTACATAGCACTTATGATGCATCAGACACTGTGCTAAGTGCTTTATAAAGATTACCTCATTTGATTTAGTGAATGAATTTAGGCAGAAGGGCCTAGGACATAAGTTTAAGACTTTGATCAACAATTCAAGAATGGCTGCTGTTAGCAGACATGGTTTATTTTTATTAATTATGGATTTAGTGATAAGATGGTTAAATGCCCAAATGAAGCTAATAGTTAACTATATCTAATAAAATTTTAACCAGGATGAGGAAGAGACAAAGGGTTACAGGGCAGAGCCAAGGGATGATTTAAAAGAGATGTCATGTGGGGGGACAGCTGGGTGGCTCAGTGAATTGAGAGCCAGGCCTGGAGACAGGAGGTCCTGGATTCAAATCTGGCCTCAGACACTTTTCTAGCATTGTGATCCTGGGCAAGTCACTTAACCCCCTTTGCCTAATCCTTACCACTCTTCTACCTTGGAACCAATACTTAGCATTGATTCCAAAACAGAAGGTAAGGGTTTAAAAAAAAGAGAGATGTCATGTGGCCCTTTGTCAGAGAATTGGAGAATGTTAGAGTAGAAAGGAGGGCTTATATATATCATCTGGACCCACTCCCTCATTTTAGAGATATGTTATTTTCAGTTCTAGTTATAAATTCTGGGATCTGAGGGAGGCTTTCCTCAGATCAATGAGTACAAATTATTTGTTTATGAGATCAACTCTGAGACTAGAACTGTCTCTGACTAGGGCCTGAGGTCCATAGGTGTCCCTGACTCTGACCACTCTCCAGATCTCCCTCCTTCTCCTACAATTTTTTGTTTTGTTTTAAACCCTTACCTTCTGTCTTAGTATCAATCTAAGACAGAAGAGCAGCAAAGGGCAGGCGATTTGAATTAAGTGACTTGCCTAGGGGCACATACCACAGCTAGGAAGTGTTTGTTAGCCAGATTTGAATCCAGATCCTCCCAACTCCAGGCCTGGCACTCTATTCACTGTGCTACCTAGATGTCCCTCGCAATTTATTTATGCATGAAATCAAGTTAAAATGAAAATCAAGGGTGTTTTAGAAGGAAAAAAACACAAAAGAGCATTTTTAAGAGTGTGTGAAGACAGGTGGTTCCACACATGTGGAAAATATCCATAGCAACACTTTTTGTGGGATAGAACTGTAAGGAGAGTTGGCTTTCATCAACTTGGGAATAGCTGAGCAAATTATAGAATATGAATGGAATGGAACATTATAAGGACTGCTGAATAGAAACAATTCAGAAAAAAATGGGGAAGTTATATGAGCAAGTACAAAGCAAAATGAGCAAAACCAGGAGAATAATGTACATGTATAGGAAAATAAATTCAAAAGGCTTCAGAACTCTTATCAGTCCAGTGACTGATGGTAGAGCATATTGCTTGACACACAGCAGGCACTTACTAAATGATTGTGGCCATTGACTGATCGAGGCGAGTCATGCCTTTCCTTCTCAGCAGGAGAGCTTAGTCTCACCTGCTTGGAGATCTATTAGGTATGGACCTGACTGTCCAACTGCTTCACTAAGTCACTCACTGTCCAGTCATTAAGCACATTGTCAACAGGTATGTTTACAACTTAGAAATTCTAGGACAGAAATTGATTTGTAAGACTTCAGTACTATGGCCAGATTCCAGAGGACCAAAGATGAAGGATGCAACATGCCTCCCAACAGAGAAGGGGTGGGCTAACTGTGCAGGAAACACATTTTGGGGTATGGCCAATATGGGAATTTGTTTTGTGTGATTATGCATATTGATTACAAAGAGTTCTATTTTTGTTATGCTTTTTTTCCAATGTGGGGAAGGAAGGGGAAAAATTAATGTTTTATAAATTTTAAAGAGGAAAGGAATTGAACTAGGCTAACTTATTCTAAATATAGTATCTTCGGTCTGTGAAGCTATGTATTGATATTTTCCATTACCTGACTAAAATCTAAAGGGGACTATAGCTCGACTTCTGTAAACAACAAGCAGAAATTGTGTTTTAGACATATGACTTGTTACTGACCTTCAGTGCTTCCTGGAGCTTGTAAAATTCATTTTCCAGCTTGTAAACCTGCTGTTTGAGCAGGCCAAGTTCCCGGAAGTAGATACGGGATGGAAACAGGCGATCTTTCCAAATCTCTAAATTCTAAAGCTCAGAAAGAAACAAGGCTGAATCCCAGGAGCATGAAGCCAAAAGTGAAACAAGACAAAAGTCTGGCATACTGAACATTATTCTACAACCGAATGCCTAAAAAATGTTCACATTTCATGTTGTGATCTCCTATGATTAAGATTTCGGAGGGTCATTTATCTGACTCCACACATATAGGGAAAACTAGAAACAAATCCAATCGAAACCATACCTGTGTAATACTGCTCTGGCAACAGTAATAGAAAGACCACACCTTCTTTGCCAAGAATTTCACTGGATTCTTCACACTGGAAAATGTGACACTCCAGGCTAATGTTGGCCAAATTTGGCCACAACCTCTATTTGTAGGAGGGGCATCTATCATCCTGTAGGGGTGAAAAGAAGGAAACCCAAAGGTATGCTGAGTGCAGAATATTAGTCCTGAATCCTACTTCTACAGACATATCTTTACATGAGCAGTAGAATAGGCACAGAAATGTTCTAAAGGGGTTAGGGGTACATGAGAGAAGTCAAGGGAGAAGAGAGATGTAATTCTTTTTTCTTTTAATCTGTGCCTTCTGATTTAGAATTGATATAGTTCTAAGGTAATAAGGGGCTAGGCAATGGGAGCTAAGTGACTTGCCCAGATCACATTTGAACCCAGGACCTTCTGTCTCTTGGCCTGGCTCTCTATCCACTGAGCCACCTAGTTGCCCTAATGGATGTAATTCTTTTTAAAGTTTCACCCATCCCTCCCAAAATTGCTTTTTAGCTGAGAGTGTATCCTTTCCTCCATCTCATAGCTGTCCATTCCAGTCTTTTTATCCATGCCCTTCTCTCCCACACTCCCTGCTATGTTTATCAAATCCCACTGACAAGCAGTATTAGACTCAAAGCCCTCAATCTGGGGTATTCTCCTAAGTAACACAAAATTCTAACTAAATAACTACAATTTCTTCTACTCTGAATCAGGGCTTACCTTTCAGGTGAAGATAGAGTTGGAGATGATGAAGGAGAGGAAGGAGGAGAAAGAGGTGGAATGGGATCAGGGGGACAAACTTTTCTCTTTTTGAATAACATTCTGGCTCTCAACTTCCTTCTTCTCCGATATTTGTGCTTGGTCATTTTTTCTGTGGAAATTATAAATAGAGATTTAAGCTGGGAGGGAAGGAGGAAGAAGAAGGCTTTTTTGGTCTCTAAACCTATTTATATAGCTTTTATTTACTTTACCAAGTTGATGTAACTCCTCTTGACTTCTCCCTACTATGCCTTCATGACCAGAATTCCCACCCTAGGGTACCTCTATCAGTCTTGACTAATGATTGCCTCAGTTTTTCACCATATCCAGGTCTGGCTATAAGCCACATTTCCCTACACTCTCCTTAAAACTGCCAGGATGGTTCCGGGTTAAGATGGCGGCAGAGTAAGAAGCAGCTCTAAACCTCTCCTGACCGAAACACACAAAACTCCTCAAGGGGACATAAAAACAAGTCCAGACAAATGGAGGAACCCCACAACAGGGCACAGCGTGGAAGGTACGTGGAATCGAGACATTTCCAAGCTAAAAAGGGCTCTCACTCAAGCGCGAGCTGAGCAACCGCCCCACCCCTACCCCCTCCACACTCACCTATAGCTCTGAACCCAGCTAAAAAGAAATAGAGCAAGTTTGGGGCACCCATCGAGTCATCAGCAGCTCCGGGACCTGTTCCTGAGAGCAGCAAGACTTAGGACCCCATTAAGTCAAGAACGCACGCGAAATCTGAGCGCACGTGCGGGAGCGGACTCTGGGAGCGGAGCGCCGGCTGAGCAGAGGCGTGGGTGCCGGCTGAGCAGAGGCAAACACAACCAGGAACTAAAGCCTAAGTGGGGAACCAGTGCAGACGAGTATACGACTGTGGAAGTAGCTCCCTGAGACTTGTAAAGAAACCTCCTGCAGAGGTTCAAGCAAGGGAATCCACCAGGGGGCTTGACCTTGGAAAAAACTAGAACTCAGACCTCAGGAGCCAATAGATTGGGAACAGACACTGAGAGCGAGGATAAACCTGAGAAGCTGCTGGGCTAATGATGGCTAACCAGTTACAGGAAATTCAGAAGAGAAAGAATAATAACAAAAAAAAGAAGTCTTTAACACTCGACAGCTTCTACACAGAGAAAATCCAGACAACCGAGCAAACAGAGGAGGAGAACAAACAACCATCCAGACCCTCCCCAAATAAGGAAAACTCCTCATAACCTATGGAAGAGTTCAAATCTGAGATTTTGAGGAAAATGGAAGAGATCTGGCAAGAAAATAACAGCTTAAAAGGTAGAATCTTGCAACTGGAAAGCGAGGCTCAGAAACCAAATGAACTGATAAGCAAATTGAACACAAGAAATGACCAGATTGAAAAGGAATACCAGAAGATTATGGCCGAAAACAAGAAGATTATGGCCGAAAACCAAAAGATTATGGCCGATTACCAGAAGATTATGGCCGAAAATCAATCCCTAAAGGCTAGAATTGAGCAAGTAGAAACTAATGATCTCTCAAGACAACAAGAACAAATAAAACAAAGCCAAAAGACTGAAAAAATAGAAGGAAACATGAAATATCTCAATGAGAGAGTGACAGACCAAGAAAACCGGTCTAGAAGAGACAATTTGAGAATAATTGGTCTTCCAGAAAAACCAGAAATTAATAAAAACCTGGACTCTATACTAACAGAAATAATTCAGCAAAATTGCCCTGAAGTCCTACAACAAGAGGGCAATATAGACATTGAAAGGATTCATAGAACACCTGCGGCATTCGATCAAGAAAGGAAAACACCAAGAAACAGCATTGCAAAATTCAAGAGTTTCCAAGCAAAAGAAAAAATCTTACAAGAAGCCAGAAAGAAACAATTCAAATATCAAGGAGCAACAATCAGGATCACACAGGATCTGGCAGCCTCAACACTAAAAGACCGCAAGGCGTGGAATACAATATTCAGAAAGGCAAGAGAGCTGGGCCTGCAACCACGGATCAACTACCCATCAAAATTGACTATATATTTCCAAGGGAAAGTATGGGCATTCAACAAAATTGAAGAATTCCAGGTATTTGCACAGAAAAGACCGGGGCT
>NC_058133.1:176392501-176455752 GCF_016433145.1 Gracilinanus agilis
GGGGGGGGGGAGTTGAAGGGGAAAGGGGAGCATGAATCATGTAACCATGTTAAAAATGAATATTAATAAATGTTAAAAAAAAATCTGACACATCAAAAAAAAAAAAAAAAAAAAAACTGCCAGGATGCTGTGCACCATATTCTACCTTTCCAGTTCTGGAACTAAAGTTGACTCTGTTCTTCTGTTATTTCAGGAGTTGTCTATTCCCCTATAGCCCTACTCAGCAGCTTTGTAACTTTCCAAACCAAAATATTCTTTGGGATCACTAATCCTCTATATATGTGGCCTCCCTGTATTAGAATATAAGCTCCTTGAGGGCAAGAATTTTTGTATTTGTAACCAAAATGCATATAAGTGCTTAATAAATACTCATTCATTCAAAGTTACTATCTTTCCCATAAACTGAAGAAAATAACACTTAGGTTATAGGCCATGTGCAGAGACAGGTAGCTTAGCTGTATAATTATTGATCACCACTTGTTAAGTTACAATTCTAACTGAGAACCATGTGAAGAACTGAATCATTCCAAATATAAGATTTGGAGACTTCCAAAGTTTTGAATAGGTTGAATCTAAAATGTAATTTTATTTTTTTTAATTAAGCAAATTTTTGTTAATTTATAATTCATTTAAATATGCATTTATTCAATGAGTAGAGAATACAGCCCTTCTCTGCTACATGGTGGAATTTATTATTTTTTCACTAATGAGCTATGGTAGTGGTTTTTTGTTTGTTTTTTGTTTTCCTGGAGTCCTTTGCTACATTGATTTTTCACCTATTAAATCATATCTGCAAACATTTTTACTTCTCTGTGATGATTTCAGTTACTTTGGCCTTTTGTGATTGATAGGCAATTCACTAATTTGAAAATTTGCAACATTTTATTGAAATGACATATTGCTATAAAATGCTATATATTTTATATTACATATGGATAAGTATAGTAGATAGTAAAATATATACTATATAAAATATCATTTTAAAAGCTACATACTTCTTAGAAAACTCTAATTTCAACTCAGGAAACCTACTCAAGAAGTTTGAACTTTTACTATTGGTTTTTTTTTTTTTAAACCCTTACCTTCTGTCTTGGAATCAATACTATGTATTAGCTCCAAGGCAGAAGAGTGGTAAGGGCTAGGTAATGGGGTCAAGTGACTTGCCCAGGGTCACAGCTGGGAAGTGTCTGAGGTCACATTTAAACCTAGGATCTCCTGTCTCTAGGCCTGGCTCTCAATCCACTGAGCTACCCAGCTGCCCCCTTTTGTTACTGTTAAAGGACCTTTCAAGGACTGCTAACTGGTATAACAGCTAGAATAGGCACTTGGAGTCAGAATAGACTGGAATCCTACCTTAGACATATCACGGTCAATTCACTTAATCTCTCTCAGTCTCAGTTTTCTCAATTATAAAATGAGGATAATAATCATCACACCTACCCCACACAGGGATGCTGTGACAATCAAATGAAATAATATATATGAAATGCTTTGCCAGCTTACATAAATGCTTGGGTTTTGCCACAAGCACTTTGCAAACTTTGGTGTGTCGTTGTTATCATCATCATCATCATCATCATCATCATCATCATCATTTTAACTCTTATCTTCCATCTTAGATCAATACTGTGTATCAGTTTCAAGGCAAAAGGAGGATAAGGGCTGGGCAATAGGGATTAAGTGACTTGCTAGGAGGTATCTGAGGCCAGATTTGAACCCAGGGCCTCCCATCTCTAGGCTTAGCTCTCAATCCTGAGCCACTCAGCTGTCCCTATTTTTAAAATTATAATTATTATTTTATTTCTAGTACTGGTTATCTTTAACAACAGGGCAAACCTGAAAGAAGAGAAGTCACTTGGACTTATGAGCAAGTGAGTGGCAAAACTAGAAATAACCTTGCCTGTCCTCTCCTGTTCCAATCACAACCCTGGACTCTTTTTTCCACACTTCTGCTAGAACTGGAACAACCAGCTGTGGTCAGAGTACACACGTGCCTTCTGCCTTTGTTCAGTGGGGGGGGGGGGGGGCTCCAGGCACTTGGTATGCACCCCTACGCCTGGCTTTCCTTTCAGCTGCTTGCCTGCTGGCTCCCATAGCTTTCTGCTAGGGGTTGGGAAACCAGGGAGAGTGCAGGTGCCCAAGACAACAATATGGCACTGAGTGGGGTTAGGTGGGGTGGGCATCACCAGCCTGCTGGATGGGAATGGGGAGGCGAGGGAGGCCTGCTTATCGCCACTTTGCTAGGCAACAGAGGGTCAGGCTTAAAATAGTATGTGACCCACCCTGGTTTATTCTTGGAGCCCTGGAAGTTGATGTTTGAATTCACTCTCATCCTCCATGCACAGAGAAAAACTCCAAGCTTGGAGGTGATTATGAATTAATTTCCCACCTTCCCTCCCCCCACCAGCATCACATAAGCTCTTTTGTCCTGGGATATTTCCTCTTTTTGTTCAGGGTTGTTTTTTTTTTTTTGTGTGTGTGGTTGTTATTGTTCATTCTTAAAAAAATTTAACTATATATATATATATATATATAAACCCAACTGGAATGGAACAGGGAAATACTGTTCTGGCTAGTTAGATTTTCTTAAGAGAAATAGATTGTGTAAGAGGTATTCCATCCCCTTTGCCTGGGCAGCATTATTTAGTTGCCTGTTTTGGAATCCCTACAGAGCCTTCACAGAATAAGTCTCATGGGGGAGATAGGGGGTACAGAGGAGGGGCCAGGATGGAGGAAGTGATTTAAAAATGGAAAACCTAAAGGAATTTAAATGAAGCTGACTACTATCCAACCCACCTCACCCCTCCTTTAGGACCATAGATTTAGGTCTGATGAGGTCAACTAGTATAACTCCCTTTCTCCCATTTTACAGATGAGAGTGGGCTCAGAGGTGCTAACGGAATTGCCCAAAATCCAACCGGTAAATTAGTAGCAGAGTCCTCTTTCAAGGTTCTAATTTCAGGGCTTTTTTTTATCATGCTATGATACATATTATCCTCTATAGTTCTATTAGTTCTTTTGTCAGTTGTGATTTTTATCTATTGATATATGTATATTTAAAAAACCCTTACCTTCTGTTTTGGAATCAATACTGTGTTTTGGTTCCAAGGCAGAAGAGTGGTAAAGGCTATGCAAAGGGGGTCAAGTGTTTCAGAGGTGGTGGGTGGACACCAGATTACAGAAGGAGGTGGGAAATGGTATAGGTCAAAACTTCCATGCTGATTAGTAATAGAATGGGACCATTTGCACTTGCAGCCTGGATAAGATAGAGACTGAATCTCAAAAACAAAAACTCAGCTACTGTATTATGTCCGTAATGTAACTAGGAATTTTGCAGAGTAACTCTCATACTCAAGGAGTATAGTATTTTTCCCCGAAGCATTAAGCATTTATAATTATCACTTTTCCTAAAATAATTTCATGATCCCATGAGAGATATGAATCTCACTGATGGCTCAGGTGGGATCTGAACTGCTCACCTGGGTCAAAAACTCCTTGTTTCATGGCTCTAAAAGATATTTTTTCTCCCCTAAAACACAGCACAATGAATTACAAATGTCTTTTATTTCAGATTATATCTGATACTACAGTGCTAATTAAACAGGAACAAGATAAGCTAAAGGAATATATATTGCAATCTAGGAAGACAGGTAAAGGTTGGCAATATTTAGGAATCCTTAGTGTAACTTCCTAATAAAAGGTATACATGATTCAATGTTGAGGTTCCTACTGTGGGTTAGAAGTAATGGATATTTGGGCATGCTGGCTGTTCCCTATACTTGACATTCCATTCTCCATCTCCATTCATTTGCAAAATGGTTCTCCCAATTTGGGAAGTAGCTCTTTGTTACTTCCATTTCCCAGTTTCCTTAATCTTCAAAACACACTTCCTACTTAAGTCTTTTCCAGATACCCCCCTCTCCTTTTTAGAAGTTTCTCATTCCCGAAATTACTTTGTATTATACTTTGTCCACACAGTATATTTATTTATGTGCAGTGTTGGGTCCTCCCTAATGGAAATGTAGGCTCCTTGAAGGCACAAACTATTTTTTCTTTTTTCCTCCCAGTGGGTCCAGCATGGTGTCATGCATAAATAGATAGGATCATAGATACAGAACTCTTACACCATGTGCCTAATATATTGTTTTTGGATTGAATTTCACTCTTTTCTTGGTTACCTTAGTTTCACTAAACTATTTTTCTTGTCTGGCCTCTTCTCCCTGAACCCTTCCTCAAGGGAGCCTGATTTTCTTCCAGGAGGGGAAGTGAGAAATGTGGCCCCTCTTCTCTCCTTAGGTAAAAGGGGGTCCTGGTCTAGAATAATTCTATTCTACCTCCTTTCCTTGAGCCACACAATGGCAACCCCAAGTAACAAGTAGAAGGCCCCTTGATATATTTGCAATCCTGGGTAATTTATCTTCCCCTAGCTTCTGAGCCACCACACACTGTCTTTTCTCTGAAACTACTCCTTTTCTTACTACTTCTCTGTTTCTCTTCTGACTACTTAGAGTGAATAGTCTTCTTTTTTTCTCCCCCTACAACATATTTTTTTTAACCTCTACCACAGTAAGGGTTGTGCAAATGAGGTTAAGTGACTTGCCCAGGGTCATACAGCTAGGAAGTGACTAAGGCCATATTTGAACCTAGGACCTCTTGTCTCCAGGCCTGGCTCTCTCATTTCACTTACAGAGCTTCAGCTATCACCTTCATGTAGATGATTCCCTAAGTCTATATCACCAACCTTGACTCAAGCTTTATATCCTAAACACAATTACAACTGCATAGAGAACACATCAATATTCCATCATTATTTCAGACTGAATTTGTTAGAAAATGAATTTCATTGACCCATAGGACCAGAGCTTTTTCGTGGAAAGGGTACTTAGCAGCCATCAAGTCCAACTTGAATGAACAAATGAGGAAACCTAGACCTCGGGAGAGTAAGTGACTTGCCCAAGGGCACACAGCTAGTAAGAGGCTATGGAAGAATTTGAACCCAAGTCTTCTCGACTGCACTATTCACTACACCATGATTCTTCCTGACTTAGGGGCACCATCATTCATCTAGTATCTGATAGGTGAAGCCTCAGTATTAGTTTTGACTCTTGACTCTGTATATCTAATTCATTAATAAAGCCCAATGAGTCTACCTCGTCTCTCCCATCTGTCCCCCTTCTTCCTCAATGCTACCACACTAATAAAAGTTCTTCTTTGCTATCTCTTGTTTTGGGCTACTGTCCTAGCTTCTTATGGTTTTCTAAGCATGAGACCAAGTAATATAACTGTTCAAAATCCTTTAGTGTCTCCTGCTCATCCTTGCCTACTGAGTTAATCAAATGAGTTTGATTTGAAAAAGGATTCAATCAATCAAGCAAGCAAGTATTTAGTAAGCACCTACTTTGTGCCAGGCACTATTCTGTGTCCAAGGATACAAATAAAAGGAATGAAACAATCTCTATTTGCCAAAAGCCTGTATGGAAGAGAAAAGAAGTATGTATAGATTTACATGTAGCATTATTATAAAGCTAATAAATACCAATGTATACAAAGTACTTAAATACAAAGGAGTTTAAGAGAGAGGGTATTTAGTGGCTAGGGGATCAGGAAAAGCTTTATGCAGAAAATAGTGTCTGAGATGCATCTCTTCCTAGCTCTGTGACCATGGGCAAGTCACTTAATCCCTGTTGTCTACCTCTTACTGCTGTTCTGCCTGATACTTAGGATATATTCTAAGACAGAAGGTATGGTTTAAAAAAAGATTCCTTTGACATCAGTGCATAGGATAGACTAGAATGTAGAGATACAACATGGGTAGACCAATTAGGAGGTAATTGCAATAATTTAGTCATGTAGCAATGTGCACCTAAACTAAGGTGGCAGCTATACAAGTGGAGAAAAGGGGTGCAAAATTGAGGAAAAAGATGGGATAAGAGAAAGTAAGGAGTTTAGAATAAAGGCCAAGATTACATACTTGAGACACTGGAAGGATGATGGTATCTTTGAGAGAAATGATGAGTTTCAGAAATGGGAAGGGTTTAGGACAAAGATACTGAGTTTAGTTTTGTACATGTTGAGTTTGAGTTGTTTTCAGGACATTGTTTGAAATGTCCAATAAGCAACTGGTGATCAAGGAAAGACTGGAGTTGAATATAAATATATAGATGGAGGAATCATCTGCATAGAGATGTCTCCCAGTAACTGATGATAGTACCAAAAGAAAGATTATAGAAGTAAGAGAGAAGAGGGTTCACCATAATTAAGAGATGTGATATGGATGATGACTCAGCAAAGGAGACTGACAAGGAGTAGACAGAGAGGCAGGAAGCAAACCAGGAGTGAATAGTGTCACAAAAACCCAGAGAAGAGAGTTTCCAGGAAGGGGCCTGCAGTCAACAGTGTCAAATGCAGTAGATAGGCTGGGAAGGATTTAGGTGGCAGAAAGACTATCAGAATGAACAATTAAGATATCCTTGGTAACATTGGAAAGAGCAGTTTCAGTTGAGTGATGAAGTCAAAAGCCAGATTGCAAAAGGTTGATAAAGGAAAGAGGAAGTAGAGGTAGGGAGGGTAGAAAACTAAATCATTATTTCATTAACCACAAACTAAAATTTAGCATTTCCTTTAATTATCAATGTGATTATTCCAAGAAAATATCTATACCCTTCACCAGTGCCAAAGAAGTTCAGGATTTAAGAAGCCATCTCTACCTCAAAGGATTGAAGTATGTGCAAGATTTTATGCTAAGCACTTCTTTCAAAGGCAAGACAAAACAACTTGCCTTCAAGAAGTTAACCCACTAATAGGGAATAGATAAGACATATACATAAATAACTAAGGCATGTGAAACGTAATAAGGGCAAAAGAAGAGTCTAATGTGCAATAAAACAAGGAGATACAAGCACCTAGTCTGTCTATCATACATTGCTAAAATTACTGAGAGGTAGTATGGCCAAATAGAAGGCCACCTCAGAATTAGGAAAAACTGAGTCTTAACAGGAACACACATTCTGGTTGTGCTACCATGGACAAGTCAGTCTCTCAGCTCCCCCTTGACTCTAAATGTACGAGTTCCAGATTTGCATTGAAGGAAGGAATTTCCACACTCTTAATGCATAAAATCATAGGTTGGGTTCAAACAAAAAAAAATTTACTAAGACTACTTTTGATTTGCTACCTATTTCTCTCAAGCACAAGTTGCTTATCAGATAAAGCCCCATTTCATGACTTTATCACTAATTTTGTCGCTTAATTATGTTTAATTTAATATTTTATATTGTGTTGCATTGTTCTCTAACTTATGGATGCCAGCCTTTTCCTTAGGTCGCTAGCAGGCACACCCAATACGCCCAACAGGCGCCCAATACGTCCGCTGTTGCTAGAACTGCACAGGATACATCAGAATACGACATATATGCCTTATTGTGCTGTGACTGTGCTAAAAGAAACTGAATATTCCCAGATAATTTGTATTGTGGACGCATGGGTGGAGAAGTGTGAGCAGAAGAGAGACAAATTCTTCTATTGGTGCCGGCAAGTTCTGCCTACCCCATCTCATCCCTTTTCTCCCCTCCCTACCACCCAAACTAGCCTCCCTCTGCAAGCACGGAAAAGATGCAAAGCAGTGCCAAGCTCCACGATCCCGGGAAAAACGAGGGAAGATCTCCCTGCACTTACTAGTATAAGAGCCCCGGGAAGTAAACAGAGTCTGGGTAATGTCTTCTCGGGCTGCAGCATCTGGGAGAATTCAAAATTAAACCCTTGGCATGGGCGGGCCAATCAGAGCCACCATCTCTCTTCATTAGCTCTCCTGTTGAGGAAAGAAGAGAAGGTATTTTGTGATTGGGTGAGGCATCCCCACTCTCTGGCCAATCAAAGTAGTGGCGCTTTTTGTATGAATTAGGTTGTGGGGGAGGTACCCACCTTCACAAAGTGGCTTATGGAAGCTCTTGTTTGATTGGTTGATGCTTCTTCCAACCCTACCATTAAGAAGCTTGATTCTACCGAAATTCTGCAATAAAATTGAAAGAAGAAAGTAGGAGCAACCAATAGAAAAAAGGTGGAAGGGACCCAATCTCTATGCGACGTTTTGTGCCTTTGCCCAATAGGGGAGACTGTTTCATTCTGAGGGCGGGACCCAGGCTCCAATGGGCGGGCGGCGATGAGGCGAGAGAGCCAATGGATGTACCGCACTGAGTGACAGCTGTCCAATGGGGATGCTCCATGCTAGCAACGTTTGGGTTCGAGGGCTTAACCACTGCCGCCGCCTGAGGAATGTCAACTATTCAACATGGAGGCGGCGGTCACTAAACTGGAAGTGATGGTAAGTGCGAAACTAAGGAGACGGACTTAGGCACTCCTTTCACCAGGAGAAAGGAGGAAGCACAATAGAGTCTCTGGGAATCTCGGGATGCACAGATACTTGATTCCGCCCTTACCCCCTCCCCAGCAGAAGGGAGTCGCCACCGCCTGGGCCCGTTTAACCGCCGCGGGGAACAAGTTACATCCGGGAAACGCGGGAAGGAAATGGCGGGAGATGCCGAGGAATCGGGGCCGTGGGATTCCATCTATCTAGTTGGGGTTCATGAATGGGGTAGCCCTCGCGTTCCCCCCCTCTCGGAGGGGGCAGATGGTGCAGCCTGCCTCCCAGGTTTCCCCCTAGAAGGTCTGAATGGATCGGTCCCCGTGCTCCGGTAGAAGGGGCGGGGTTGGTCCATTCACACGCTATGGGGGTTGGGGGTTGGCGGGAGGAATCGGGGTCCGGAAAGGAGTGGTGGGGTCACGGAATGTCTTTCGGGTTGAACCATTTACACTCCCGCTGGGGGGCTCCGGTAGGCCGATTTGTTTCCAACGTGGCCGTTTGGCTTGCCTCGTTCACACACCCCCTGGAGGGGGCGGAGAGGGGTGGGGCGGGACAAGAGCTTGTGGATCGCTCGTGGATCCTGCCCCGCGTGGGGAGGAGGGACCGAAGGAGGCGTGTGCGGGACAGCGGGGAGACTGCACTTTCCCCGCGACTGGGTCCGGTCGGGGGTGGGGCACGGGTCATACCATTCCCTCCCCTTGGGTCGGTTTCATTCATCCCCCCAGGAGTGGGAGGGAAGGGACTAGATTGGAAGCCACTCCCGCGGAGGAGAGGGGTGACTTTGGGGCTGAGGGGGAGGTCGCTGAGGTGGGCTGGAGGGAACCAAGCTAGGGGGCCCTTTCTTTCTTTCCTCTTTTCTCCTTCCCTCTCACTCCTCCCCCACTCACTCCCCCTTCCTCCCCCTTTCCCTTGTTTCCTGTGCCTTCCCCTCCCCCACATTCCCCTTCATCTGTCTAGGGCTGGGGCGGGGGGCGCGCTGTGCATTGGGGGAGGGGATCTCGGGCTTGAGCTCCCCTCCCCCTCGTAGGCTTCCCTCCTCTGCGGAGAAACGACCTTCCTTCCCTACCGACAGCCACGCCTTGCCTCGCTGTGCTGCTGCTTCGGCAGCTTGGGTGCATGTGCTGCCTTCCCCCTCCGAGCAGCTGCCCAGGCTTCCTTTTGACGCCTTGATTGGCACGAGCCAGGGGGGACCCAGAGAGGAGCAGCACCCCGCTCCTCGCCTCCCTCCCTCCCTTGTCTCCAAATCCCATTGCAGCCCTATTAGAGCGTTAGAAAGGTATTTAGCGTGAGGCCTTGATTAAGGTGGGGAGGTGTGGTGGCGCTTAATGTTTTAACTTTTAATTCTCCATTTCTTGTGTAGTTTTTAAAATGTTCACTAACTGGGTAGTTAATTTTGAATAGCGACCATATCAAATAATCAGAAAACAGTTCAGTGGATTATTGTTCTAACCTTGTTTCTCAAACTTTTAAAGAAACGAATAATGAGAATCACATCAGCTTTATCGGCTTCATACTGTGTTCTCAAAAAATGTTTCCAAGTTTGGTAGAGTATGGGGTTTTTCCCACCCCGCAGAGCTTTTTGAAAACGAACAGCAATTTTACTTTTTCACAAGAAAGTTCTATCAGATAATGAATACTTTATTCGGTTCCCAGTTTCTAAGAACGTAATGCTACCGAACTTTTAAAGAACACCAGTGTTGATAACCAAGTACTGCAGCACATAATGAGACATTCGTGGCAATACTTAGCATAGAATCATGCTCATCATAGGTGCTTATTGAGTGTTTGAATTGGGTCAACTTTAAAACAAGTAAGACTCAAAGATAAAGGGCAGGGGTTCTGTCCAAAACTGAGGTTATATTGGTAGAGCAGAGACCTTTGGCAGTGCAGAAAAATGCATTTTGAATATATTTTGAGAAACTGTAGAAAGGAAAGTAATCTAGCATATTCGAGAGAATAGACTATCCCAAACTTAGGGTGTGGTTTGGAAGAATATGAGGAGTTGGAAGTGAGAAAAGAGAATGAAGGAAAGGAGTAGATGCTTGGATAGAAGATGTGTGTGAGAATTGTGCGATGAGATTTAAGTAGTGGTGAGCCTTGGGATGAAAAGTATGTATGATGTGAACTGCAGTATAGAACCTCTGGTAATTTAAGCCTATGGTATATTTGGTACCAGGGGAAAATTAAACTTTTAAGAGGGCCAATAATTTTTATTTTAATTTGTGAAAAAAAATTATGCTTATTGATTTTCCCCCCTCTCATCCTAGTGTAATTGTGATCATTCTTCCAAGGTTATCACTTTTTAGGTTATGTTCCAGAAAGATGTTTTTCATCCTTTGTGTATTCATGAAAACCTTTCATTTTCTTTGGTTCTCTATTGGGGATGATGGATCTATTTCTAATGTAAGCCCTCTAGTTTGGGTCCTCTTCCATTAAAATTAATTTATATTCATTTTCAGGTTAGTGAAATTATTTTCTTATCAAAAGTTGAATTAATCTTAATGTAATTGTTTCAGAAATAATTGTGCTTTTCATTTGTTGAACTAGTAAATTCTTTGAGGAGTAGAATCATTTCTGCATTTTAAGAGATATTTACAAAGGACTTTACAGATATAAATTCTTGTAGATGCAGAAGAATCACTAGAGGTGAGGTAACAAGACTGGCTGACAACTTTTGGTTTACTTAGCACAGACTTGTTTGTCTAGCTTTTTCCAGTCCCAGCACCTCTCCTAGTAGATCTAAGTATGAATCCTTAAAGAATTTACCATAATTTAAAAGATCTCCAAGCCATGATACTTCACTCTAGCAACCACTTTGTAAATTTTTAAATAAAAAAGTTTTGGTAAATAAATTCTGCCAATATGCTTCAGTTACCTCATTGAATTACTTGTGTTTTTAAACTGTTTCAGGGGTATCTTTAGCAAATCTTGCAAACTGTTCAACTGTTAGACATTTTCATTAGGTGAACATTATTGAATAATATAAGCGATATTTCACATATGATTTAAACTTGTCTTGGTTCTCATTTCCAATGCCACTTAAGTATCCTACTTAAGTTTAAATTCTTGCCATCTATAAATGTGAATGTTGTTTCTTGTGCTAAACTTTTTCCCTCCATTTTATTCCTAACCATTTTAGAATGGTCAAATCATTCTTAATGTTTCTGGGATTAATTCACTTAAAGAGCAGTTAAACTCAACACTGGCAAAATTTTAAAACTCCACGGTATAATTAGTTAGTAAGTACAATTGCCTTAAAAAATTAAATTGAGGCAGCTGGGTAGCTCAGTGGATTGAGAGCCAGACCTGGAGACAGAAGTCCTAGGTTTAAATTTGACCTCAGCCACTCCCCAGCTGTATGACCCCTGGGCAAGTCACTTAACCACAAATAATTGCCTAGTCCTTACCACTCTTCTGCCTTGGAACCAATACATAGTATTGATTCTAAAGTGGAAAGTAAGGGTTAAAAAACAATTTTTTTTTTTTAATCAAATAGGTCCTGAAATTTAACAGTGAAGCCATGATATTTTTTGTTTGTTTGTTTTTATAAATGAATGATGTTTTCTTATCTGTATTTTAAAAATTGTACAACTTCCAATGTGTGATGTCTTCATGTTTTCTAATATCTTCCTGTAACATTCTTTTTTTTTTTTTTAATTAAGTAACCCCCTCTGTCTTAGAATTAATGTTGGTGAAGAATGGTATCTTATACTTGAGTATCAAATTTGAACTCAGAACTTCCCCTTTCAGGCCTGCCTCTCTATCCATTGAGCTACCTACTTCCCTTAACATTCTAAATATTTGTTTACCTTATCCAGATCTTAGGGACAGAGATGTTTAAGGCAATCCTTACTACACTTTTCAAATATATGTCAAACTTTTTTGACATCATCATCATCATTATTATTATTACCCCTTGAGGCAGGTATTTTTGCTTTGCTTTGTATCCCTGGCACAATGCCTAGCACATAATAAGCAGTTAATAAATGCTTGCTTACTAATACTTCATTTTAAGGTTAGTAAATTCTTCACTTCTAAGAGCTATGCCATGTAATAAATATTTTTAGGCTATCTAATAATACTGCCAACAAACCTAAATATTAAAGATAAAGTACCTTAATTTTAGCCTTCAGAGTAGATATTTTTACTGAATTTTTGTTACTGCATATTACAAGTAGTGCACTTTTCACAGCCACTAGTTTAGTTTCAGAACCTCTTAATCATTTTTACCCTATCTTCATTTAGAGAAAAAGGTCCAGAAGATTTATCTAGGAAAACATCCTTTATGAGGCTAGGAGCAGGAAGGTTATAAGGAAATCAGACAGTCTTTAACTTTGTAGGTGTTAAGTTTAGATTGTGAGTAGCTTTTTATTTATTTTGGAGGGGAGGAAAAGCTTATTTTATTTGACTTTTCCCTTTAATTTCTTTATAATTATATATTTTTTAATTGAGTTAGTCTTTGTGTATGGAATTACAATATATCCTTGCTATTGGGTCTTTTAGTATTTTAAGTTCTTTTCTGTTGATCAAATAATATATTATTAAAAATGGTATTGCTTTTTTCCTCCCTAATGTTTTGAGTTTGAATCTTGAAAAACATCATAGTTTGTTTTTTTGTTTCTTAAACCCTTACCTTTTGTCTAATGATCAATATGAAGTATTGGTTCCAAAGCAGAAGAGCAGTAAGGGCTAGGCAATTGGGATTAAGTGACTTTCCCAGGGTGACACAGCTTGGAAATGTCTTCTGGTCATATTTGAACCCAGGACCTGGCCCATCTCCAGGCCTGACTCCATCCATTGAGCTACCTAGCTGCCACTGAATCATGAGTTTTAAATGTTTTAGTTCCTATGAAGTTAGAAATAAATCATAATTTCCTATGTAAAACTGGAATTTTTTACTTCAAATTACAATAAAAGTCTAGTTGGCAGATAATTTGTGAAAAGAAAATGTATAGTATTAATGCTATGGTATTAACTGAGAGAAGAAGCTTTGCCATAGCCTTGGATTGTCAAGTGACTTCATCTTCCCAATTTATAATAAAAATAGTATGTTAACATTTGTAACATTGGTGTTAACATTGTTTTATGTAATACAAGATTTAAAGAGACTGGTTATAATGCAGTTGTGAACAGTTTTGTCACTTTTATTTAACGGTATTAAGTACAGCAGACCTCATTTCTGCTGAGTAGATTTTATTCTGTAGATAAAAGGACATGGCACAAAGGGGAGGTTGAGCAAGATCAAGAAAATAATAGCCTTTAGCTCCATTAATCAATAAATTTCAAATGTGGTTTATGACTTTAAATAAGTAGCAGGAAAGATGAATTAGTAGTGCTTATTGCACAGTACATAATTTTTGATGTTTCCTTAATCTGTTTTTTCTTTAGTATGATTGGACATCTTATTGACTGAATGGCATTTGTCTAGTGCCCTTTTTATGTTGTACTACTAGTGATCCTCCACAAGAAGCAGTGCAATGTTAAAAGGGCATTGGCCAGTGATACCAGTCACATTTCTGAGCTCCCACAGCTGCCTTTTGAATGGATTCTTCAGCTTTCTAGTTGGATTAGTTACCCTTAAGCAAAGGAAGTAGATGACAGTTATGTGAAACCAGGGTTGTCTTCTGCTCATTATTTTTTTACTTAAATTTGTGGGAAGTGAAAATGCTTTCTTATCATTAAAACAGGGTGGGAGGGTGTAGTAGGAAAGTAGGGAGAAAGAAGTTTAAAATTACTTCAGAGACAGAAAAAAATGTGCAACTGGCTAGAGTATTATACAGGTTACTCTTTAATAGTGGATATTGACTCATTAAATGCCAAGGAAACTATCACTTGCTTTGTTGCTTTACAGCAAAAGGGAGAAGATAGTTATTGATTACCCTCACCAGACTCTTAAAAAGAAAGAGGTGAGATGGTAAGAACAGTGTACTGCAGGAATTTCCAGAAAGATAGACTGAAAATTAAGAAACTGTGCACCCTAAATGTTTTGCCTATGCTTTTGGTTCTTAGTATTTAAAGAGGAGATTCATTGCATAATGAAATAAAATGAATAAAATTCAAATTAGGTTGCCTTTTGCTGCATTAATTCAGACCTTTAAAAAAGGAAATATTTTTACAACTTTTATTAGTGGTAATTACTATAAGTACTTTGATACCTTATGACACATTTTTTTAAAAATTCCACTCCAAAACAGTCCTTCTAATAGGATATTAAGAATGGACAAGTCATTGTGTTACTTTTAAGTTGGCATTTGAGTCCAATTTTTATCCACATTGAGGTGAAGATTTTTTTGGTTAGGCCTATCATGGTAATGATATTTTGGGGTTTCTCAAGTCAAAAATGGCAACCTTACTGAAATGTCATATGCCCTTTGAAACCTCAACTGGAGATTCGATCTCTATAATATTTCTTATGATAATACTGCTAACGAATGCTCTGACTTTATTGCACTACTGTATTTTACAGCTAGCAGTGCAATAGTATTGTCAAAGCATCTGAAAGCAGAATACACAGCAATATTTTGATTCTTGCTTTATTACTAATGATTCCTTCAAAACTTGTGGGTAATTTTTCACTTAATTTGTATGTTTCCTAATTGTACTAGAAAGACATTTGTCATGTATGAAGTTTTAATTTTATACATTACTGAAATTTGTGATACTAAAATTTTTTAAATTTAAATATACTTAAAATACAACTTTAAAATATGTTTTAGACTGTTATATATATTTATAAACTTTAATGTTGGAAAAAATGCTTCTATATTTAAAGCTTAGCCTGGCTGTTAATGCTAACTCAAAGAAAGCCTTATTTATATGAATCAATTCTGTACAAACTTATTTGTTTTAAAGACTAACAAAAATGTTATTAGAGGTACATTGTTTTAATGGCAGTAAAAGATAAAGTGAAATAAATCTGTAAGTCTATGAAGTGTCACCTCATTTTTTAAAACATTGGTATATTGTAAAAAGACTTTGTTTTGCTTCCATAAAAGCATCTTATCACTTCCTTATTATGAAAATGGCATCATAATTTTAATCCCTATTCAAGTAAGTTTTGAAATTTGATTTTGGATAATTGCTGGTTAGATACTTTTTCAAGATGAAATGTTTTCTGTTTATTATAAACCTTTCCTTTTCAGCCTGTGAATCAGTCTCTTCTTGTGAGTATTCACATTCATTGGAAGATTCCAAGATTGATAGAAAAATCTTTATTTTGTGTTACAACAAACAAAATATGAGTTGAGAATTTCAAAGTATTTTAAGTAACATACTTGTGAATAATCTGTACATTTATCAGTGTTTATGTACAAACTAAAGTCTTTGTACTCAAGTAATTGCCTCAATGATCAACAAACTTTGTTGGATTGTTTTATATTGACAAATCTTATAGTTTATTTGACCTTGATTATTTTAGGTTGGGTCTTTTAGCATATCAAAGGGTCTATTTTTTTTTTTTAACCCTTACCTTCCAGCTTGGAATCAATACTATGTATTGATTCCAAGCAGAAGAGTGGTAAGGACTAGGCAATGGGGATTAAGTGACTTGCCCAGGGTCACACAGCTAGGAAGTGTTTTAGGCCAAATTTGAACCCAGGACCTCCCATCTCTGGAGCTGACTCTCAATCCACTGAGCCACCCCGCTGCCCCCTCAAAGGGTCTATTTTTTAAATCCAACATAACGACAGTCTTGGAACCACTATGTAAAACATCAGCATAATTTGTCCTTTTAAAATTCTCTCACTAAAACTAGTTTGATATACTAATAGACTTCAGTTGAAAATAGCAGTTTTAACAAAATCATCAAATCATTAATTCTTGGAAACTCTTAGGAAGGGTAAATATTACCCAGTTTACTAATTGTTGGTTAGCTATTAAATATCTTAAGATTAACTATCAAAAGTATCAAAACATTTCATTAGAAAGCCATTAGCGAAACATATATGAAGTAATTTCTGACTTGGTTCATTGTAATTCTGCTTAACTAAATATCTAGTATGTAGACCTTTAGGCAGATTAAGAACCTTGATAATTTTGAAAAAATGCAGATGAATTTCCCTCAGGGGGGCAGTTACTTGTTCTAATTTAAGTCAAGACTATTTTAGTTTCTTTGAAGCAAAAAAGTCCCAGTCATGTGCATTTGAGCTCATCCTGACTATTAGTTCCAAGTTTACATATGCTATTAATAAAAGAAATTGACAGATTTCTGCTTATGAGTCTTAACAAAGTAGTAGATAACACATGATGTTATCTATATAGTTGTAAGGGAAATGAAAGTAAACTAGTCAGCTATAACATAAATCTCAAAGGTGCTTTAGGAACATTGTTAAATTGACAGTCTGTAGTGATAGAATTTTTTAATAACATGTTTTGATATGATTTCAGTAATGTACTTAATGTGTAAACTTCCCATGCATATCTACAATAACATTATGCAATCTTTGTTTCATAAGCCATTGAGAGATCAGTGTGATTTGACTTTCTAAGGCAGGATTTGAACCCTATGTCTTCCTGGTTCCAAGCCTCTTCACTCTTAGAAGAGAAAACTTTAAAGTAGGGTAATTACTTTCAGTGCTATTATATTCAGGAACAAATTTAAGGATAGATCTTATTCAATAAGCATTGCACTATATGCTACATATTGTAACAGAATTACAAAAGTGAAAGAATGACTGACTTCTAGCTTGGTGCTTTTTTGGGTAACAAATTTAGGACAGATGAGTAAATTTAAATGCAAAGTAAGTTCCCTGGATTGAGGAGAGAATAAATAATTGTGGGGGATCGTGATAAAGAACAAGCAATGGTAGCAACCCAGACAGTGCTCCTGGAAGAGTTTTGTACTTTAGCTGAGTCTCAAAGGAAACAAAGGTTTCTAAAAAGTTGAGTACATTCTAGGTAAAAGGCTGATGCCCTGCCTTTATTTTTTATTTTATTTTTAAAACAATTTTTCCTGGGTTATACATATATTGTTATGCAAAACATTTCTATATTGTTCACTGTTGTAAGAGAATATTCCCATGAAACAAAAAACCAAATAAACTAAAATGTAAAGTTGTATTCTTTGATCTGTATTCCAATTTTGTCTGGACATGGATAGCATTCTTTTGTCATAAGTCCTTCAGAATTGTCCTGTTGTATTGCTGAGAGTAGCTGGATCTTTCACAGTTGATTGTTCCACAATATTGCTGTTACTGTGTACAACATTTTTCAGGTTCCGCTTATTTTACTCTGTATCAGTTCATGTAGATCTTTACAGTTTTATATAAATCATCCTGCTCATCATTACTTATAGCATAATAGTACTCCATCATTCACTACAATTTGTTCAGCCATTCCCTAAATCAGTGATTCCCAAAGTGGTGGGTGCTGCAGCGATCCAGGGGAGTAGTGATGGCCACAGGTGCATTTATCTTTCCTATTAATAGTTATTAAAATTAAAAAAATTAATTTCTAGGGGGATAAATTATATTTTTTCTGGAAAGGGGGCGGTAGGCCAAAAAAGTTTGGGAACCACTGCCCTAAATGATGGACATTCCCTCAATTTCCAATTCTTTGTCAACCCAAAAAACTGCTATAATCGTTTTTATACAAGTAGGTCTCCCCCATTCCCTCTTTTTTTTTTTTAAACTCTTTAGGATATACATCTAGTAGTGGTATTACAGGACCAAAGGATATACACAGTTTAATAGCCCTTTGGGCATAGTTCCAAATTGCCCTCCAGAAAGGTTAGATCAGTTAACAACCCTATCAACAATGCATTAGTGTCCCAATTTTGTCACCATTTCCTCCAACATTTATTACTTTACTGTCTTATTGGCCAATCTGACAATTGGTGTGAAGTGGTACCTCAAAGTTGCTTTAATTTGCATTTCTCTTATCGAGAGTGATTTAGAACATTTTTTTAAAATTCTTACCTTCTACACTATGTATTGATTCCAAGGCAGACCAGTGGTAAGGGCTAGGCAGTGGGGGTTAAGTGACTGGCCCAAGATCACACAGGAAGTGTCTGAAGCTGGATTCGAACCTAGGACTGGGTCTGGCTCTCAATCCACTGAGCTACCCACCTGCCCCCTAGAAAATTTTTTCATATGATTACTAATACCTTTGATTTCTTCATTTGAAAACTACTTGTTTGTATCCTTTGACCATTTGTCAATTAGGGAATAGATTGTGCCCTCATAAATTTTACTTAGTTCTTTGTGTATTTTTTTTTTTTTACCCATAACTTCTCTGTATTGTCTCCTAGGTGGAAGAGTGAGTGGTAAGGGTGGGCAATGGCGGTCAAGTGACTTGCCCAGGGTCACACAGCTGGGAAGTGTCTGAGGCCAGATTTGAACCTAGGACCTCCTGTCTCTAGGCCTGACTCTCTCAATCCACTGAGCTACCCAGCAGCCCCCCTATGTATTTTAGAAATGGACTTTTATCAGAGAAATTTGTTATAAACATTTTTCCCCATATATTTCCTTTCTAATTTAGTTACACTGGTTTTGTTTGTACATACGCTTTTAAATTTTGTAATGTTCCCTTTCTCTTGTTTGGTCAAATTCTTCCCTTCTGACAAGTAAACTATTCTTTGTTCCCCTAATTTACTTCTGATATCACCCTTTTTGTCTAAATCATATACCTATTTTGGTATAAGGTGTGATATATTGGTCTATACTGTAATATTTCTCTATTACAATACTTAGTTTCTGCCATTCTGTTTTCTAGTTTTCCCAGCAGTTTTTGTCAGTTATCCCCAAAGCTGGGATCTTTAGTTTATCAAACACTAAATGGCTAAGGTTATTTACTCCTAATCTATTTCATTGATCCCCTTTTTCTATTAGTCAGTACTAGATTGTTTTGACAATTACAACTTTATAGTACAGCTTCAGAGCTACTTCTGGGCTACCTTCTTTAATTAATTCCCTTGATATTCTTGATCTTTTGTTGTTCCAGATGAATTTTGTTATTTTTTCTAGTTCTATAAAATAATATTTTTTCATGTTTTGATTGGTATTTTAAGTAAAATTATCATTTTTATTACATTAGCTTGGCCTACCCATTGGCAATGAATGTTTTTCCAATTGTTTAGATATGACTATTTGTATGGATGCCTAGCCTTTAAGGAGAACTAGTAAGTCAGTTTGGTTAAAATAGTTTGTCCTAAGAAATTACTGAGCCTGGGAAAGTAGACTTGTGCCAGGTTCTTTAATGCCCAGTACAACCACTTGTTTTTTGTTTGTTTGTTTGTTTTTTTACCCTAGAAATAAGTGGAAGCACTGCAGCTTTCTGAACTGGAGAGTGACATGGTTAGACCTGTGCTATAGGAATGTCACTTTGGCAGTTGTGTGGATCTCCTAAAATAGCTAATATCCATAAGACCACATAAAAATAATGCTGTGTATACTAATAATTCCTTTTAGGTTTTTTTTTTTTATCATTACTGTTTTCATAACACAGTGGAGTATACTGAATACTGTTGACCTTGGAGTCAGGATCACCTGGGCTCAAATCTTCTCCAAGACCCTTGAACAAGTCTCCTAGGATTATAGCTCTAGAGCTGGAAGGGACTGCATCTAACCCAAACCCTCTTTTTCCAGATTAGGAAATTTAAAGCCCAGAAACTCAGGGTAACTCAGAGATTATTTACAGGTAAGTAGTGTCCATGAGGTAAGGCTTTAGAGCTAAATGTTCTTTCCATTTTACCACACCTTAGGCAATTCTAAGATTTAGATATCAAGTGAAAGGTTGGATTCCCTTTTGGTATTTCAAAAATCAAATTGTAGGTCTTTTACATAATTATACTATTCCATAGTGCCTGTTTTTTAATTTATATAGAGTACTTTCCTCACAGTCATCCAATGTGGTTAGTACATTTTGTTTTACAGGTGAGAAGACTAAATTGTAGAAATTTTATATAACTCCTACCAGGACAAACAGTAAATAAGGGAGCTGGGAATTGAATCTTAAAGCATTATATAACTTTAGGACCTATGTCCTTAGCATTATCTCCACCCAAATATAATTGACTGGAATGAGACCTGTAAATTCCTGTTATAAAACTTTAACAATATTTCTATTTGTTACTGAAGATACACCTCTTTTTTCATTAGTTTCAAGAATGAAACTTTCATCATAAGCAGATTTTTAATAACACAGAAGAATTCTTTTTCTCCAAAATATTAACCATATATCCCTCATTTACCCATCAGTTATCTCCTTTAACAAATTTTAGTATTCTAACTACATTCTCATTCTATTGGCATTTTCTGAGAATTCTTTAATTTTAATGTTAACTCAGGGCTCACTGGAAATTTTTTTGTTCCAGTTCTTATGAATGAAAAATTTCTAATATTAGTATACATTTTCATCATTGTACATAATACAGAACTTGTCACTGGGAAATCTTATCATTTTACAAGATTCAATCAATCTTGTTTTCACATTTCATCAGTACTCTGCCCCTTTGGTTGGAGGGTGGAGCCTTGAACTCCATTTAAGGAGGGGACTGATGTCTCATTTTCCACATGGCTGCACTCCTTTTATATTTATTTGGCTCCTTCACCATCTCCCACCTCTCAGCAGCCTTTTTAGCTTTCTCTTGTGTTATCTTTCTTCCATTCCCCAGTCTTTGCCCAAAAAGCCCCAAATGGAGTCATGAAGAGTC
Source organism: Gracilinanus agilis (assembly GCF_016433145.1). Lineage (NCBI taxonomy): Eukaryota > Metazoa > Chordata > Mammalia > Didelphimorphia > Didelphidae > Gracilinanus > Gracilinanus agilis. The sequence continues at coordinate 176,413,510 of NC_058133.1, forward strand.
AGGTATGACTAACCAACTTCCCCCATTAGATTGTAACCTCCTTGCAGGCAGGGAGGGGTTAGTCTAGTATTACAGCACTTAGCACTGTGCCTGAAAGAACATACAATTGTACATGAAACTGATCTATTATGTACAGCTTGCTTTTTAGTATATGATAAAATAAGCATCATTTTTCATTGTGTGATATAGGAAATTAAATTGACTATCGCAATACCAGTCCATATCCTGGAAATTTATCTTTTTTAAAAAATAAATTGTCGATACCAGCTTATTTTTTTTTGTCATTTGACTCCTCACAGAAGCAGGGTATGTGAGCAGGTTCTAATTTAACTAAAAGGTCTTAATAATTAAAGTTTTTCTGGGCTCAAATCAGTAGAATACTTTTTTTAAGCTTCTGTCACATCTTTGCTTCATAGATCCTGCCCATTTGACTTTTATTAACCTTGATTTGTTAATATAGAATTTTGTTTTTTCTAAACCAACTATCTTAAAAAATATTTAATGTGTAGGCTCTTCAACACATTTTTATTTCATATTGAAACAATATGGTAGTGTTTGGACTTTGATATTTTAAACTGTGCTCCATCATTTAAAAATAATGTGTTAAATAGGAATTCTTTAACTGGAAATTTCTTAAATATCTTAATGTCATATTTGCTTGTATGATAACTTCAGTGCTATTTTTTAGTGCTTTTATTTTTAGAGGAAGATTATGAATATTTTATATCTGTGGCTGAGAAATGCAGCAGAAACACTCATGGCATGGATTCTAACAGACAAGTTTACATAACATTTAAAAATTGCTTTAAAAGATACCAAAGATCTTGGGCATGGGTCCAAGGACATCATTTGTAGGGAGTGAGGATGATAATAGCTCATCGAAAAACCATTTCACTTCTAATGCCAAAATATACTGTTCTCTTCCTGAACCCCCACCCCACCCCTTTTCCTCCAGTGTAGCTGCATTCCTTTTATTTGACTTATTTCTCACCATTTAAGAATGGTCTAATTGGAACAATGAGTAGAGTTGTATCTTGGAATGGATTCTAACCTGAGGTGGGGAGGGCCTCTATTTATTTATTTATTCATTCATCTACCTATCATCTATCTATTTATTTATTTTGTTTATTTATTTATTTTTTGTGAAATGAATTTCTCAAAAGTGACATACATCTCTTTGATCCCTTACTTGGATAGCCTGAAGATAAAAAAGGAGGAGCTAATTGCTTGACCGTGCCTCTGGTGCTTATGGAGTTGTAAAAGTTTTTAAGGTCCTCAGATAACATAAGGATACCAGGCCTCTCTAGTGTTGCCCCTTTGTACATATGATCCTGAAACAAACTCTGAAAACTGGGGAAAGCTAGCCATTTTTTACCATCCCCTAGAGGTAAAATGTTACTATGTGAAGGTTTTAGAAAGAATAGATTTCACTAAGGTAGGGGCTTAAATCTTTTAAACATCCTAAAATATGATTTGTTGCATATAGGGAGATATTCTTTACGTTTATTCTTGGAAAAATTTCCTAGATTAAATACAAGGGCAAGAAAGGTGACAATGTTGTTCATTTACAAGTAGAAATGAGCTAATGAAAGTAAGGTAATGTACCAAATGGTAAGCTAGCAATGGAACCCTGATTTGGTGACCATTTGGGATTATTATGTGTGTGTGTGTGTGTGTGTGTGTGTGTATAAATATATACATATAACTATGTAGTTATATGTTTTTTGTAGACTTATGTATAGTTTCTTCATAATATATCAGAAGAATAGTAGAAATAAAAATAGAAGATGGAAAGGTTTGATACTTTCAACAATTTTATCAATTTGTAAGTGTTCATTATCTACTATGTGCCACACACTGTGCTAAGTGTTGGAGATACAAATACAAAAATAAAAACTGATCTTGCCTACCAGTAGTTTGCATTCTATCTAGGAAAGCAAATATAGATATGTGAATAGTTTTTTGAAGGAGAATATACTCAAAGCTTGAATAATGAGATGTAGATCCAGAAAAGCCATTGAAACTTTGCTTTTTTTTTTTTTTGAGAAACTATGCTTTTTAACTTAGTACCTAAAACCATTTTCATGTCATCATCAGATTAACTTTACCTTTCATTTATTTAAAAAAAATTTAAACTTGGCTTAAAAGGGGGGGGATTAGAAATTACAATTTAGAATTTGGAACTGTAAATTTTGAGTTATAACATTGCGTCTTGCAATTTTATTTGAACCGTCAATTTAGCAATATTGATAATTTAATGAGATAAATATTGCTAAATGCTGTCAAAGTTGCTTAATTTCTTTTGCAATATATTAAGGGGAAGTTTTGCAAATATGTATTCTTTGCAGCTTAATCCCATTCTTACTCTTGATTCAGTAAAGTATGTCATTGCTTTTGTGTTTCAAGACTTGTAAAGTATAAAAAGGCCTAAATCCTACTCTCTGTAACCTTGTTATCTGATATCAATATACTCATTAAACAACTATGCTATAAAAATTCCTGGTTACATTCTCTACATTTGAATTGTAGAACCCACATACAATAAGAACAGCATACAGGAATTTTTTTTTTAACCCTTAATTTTTGGTGTATTGTCTTATAGGTGGAAGAGTGGTAAGGGTGGGCAATGGGGGTCAAGTGACCTGCCCAGGGTCACACAGCTGGGAAGTGGCTGAGGCTGGGTTTGAACCTAGGACCTCCTGTCTCTAGGCCTGACTCTCACTCCACTGAGCTACCCAGCTGCCCCCCATACAGGAATTTTTAATTGTTTTTTTTTTTTTAACTATAACTTCCTCATTAGATGGAGCACTACAAGAAGAATCCATGATAAACACAATTTCTTTTGAAGGAGTTTGGCATGGTTCTTTTTTTGTGTGTGTATTGGTTTTTCTAAAGTTATAACATGATTTTGAGTACCTGTACTACGCAAGAATGCACTCTTCATTTCATCTTATTCCTTAAAGTATAGTTCTTCTTAGGACACATTGTTTTGTGTTGTACTTATTTGTACATGCCTTTCTCCTCTGCTACATTGTGAGCTCTTTGGAAGGCAGGCACCATGAAATATTCATCTTCCTATTGATTTCTCACCTCCTCAGCCAACTTCTACTACCCCTTAAGCCTTGCATATAGAAAATAAACAACATAATGAATGAACAAATTAAATCCTCTCTTGAGAATTTAGGTTCTTGCCCAGGGTCACATAGACATTGTGGGTCAGAGTGGGTCTTAAACTTAAGTTTTCCTGGGTTTGAGGTTGGCTTCTAGCCAGAACACCACATTTTCTACTGTTAAATTCCAACACCTCTCCTGGGCCCAGTCTCTGTTGTTTTTCCCTTTCCTAGCATATTGCCTTACATATCATTTATATTTAATTTTTATTGTAGTTTTGAGGATTTGGCAAATACAATAAATCCAGTTGTGCTGAAGCAGTTTATATTAGACAGTTCAGCTTTTTTCTTTTCTTTTTTTTTTTGGCTAACCACTTTATTGTTGCCATCTAGTAGAAGGAGCAAAAGTATTTAACCCTGTAGTATTAGCTTCAGAAAGTCTGAAATCTTCTTGGAAGTTAAGTTCATTGGAATGTAGCCCTACATTTCATCTGTTTATAACTGATATAAACAATCAGTTGACTTCCCTAATTTAAAAAACCTCTTAGCTCACCAGATAACTAACACTCCCTCTAAAAAGAAGAGGCCTCTGACTTCAGTGCTTCTAAAACAATTTTTTTTTTTGTTCTCCAAGCTTCTAAAACATTTTTGTTCACCAGAACGAATAGGGACTAACAGTTTTGCTTTTGCTCGTTTTAAAAAATTAATTTCAGTGAATATTACCTCTTCAGATAGACATCCATCTATCCATTGTTGAAGTTATAAAGCTGAAATTATTTAAGAAACATATTCACTGCTTCTCATAGTTCAGTTTTGTTTTAGTTTAGTTTTGAAGCATTGCTAGCTGTGGAAATTTGTTGTTTTTCCTAATTTAAGCCCCCCCCCACCTCCATGTTAATTGTTATGGATAATAAAATTCCTTCTCAAAGGAATTAATTGTTAAGTGATTAAATACCAATAAATATAGAATCTGGGTGAGTTTCATGGAGGCAGAGAAGTTGCTCACAAAGATGAGTACTAGATATATAGATGCTACCTAAATATATTGAATCCTAATAAAAATGTGTTTGTAGTTAGGCTGACCAAATAAAGAATGATTACTACAGACATTTTGAAGCATAGTACATTTCTAAATTACTATATGCTAGAAAAATTCAAGTCTCGAGATAAAGACAAAAAAAAAAAAACAGTTCCTTCCCTTAAAAAAGTTCTAATGGGGTAAGGAGTTGTGATCCAGAGGTTTGGGGTTAAAAGGGACCTTAGAAACCACCTAGCCTGGAAAGTGATTTGCTCAAGGTTTAACAGATAGAAAGTAGTGCTGAGAGTTGAACTGGGACCTCTGACTCCAAATCCAGCTCTCTTCCAACATGTCTATTAGGTGAATTGATATAAAATATACATAAACTAATTTCAGGAGGGAGCCCTAAAAAGAGTGGGTCTTTCCATTTGTTGGCCCTTATTTGTGGAACAGGATAAAATGGAATATGACATTTCAAAAGGATTAATCATGAAGGGAAAGAGGGAGATCTTGAAAGTAAGGAAATTGCTTAGGTAGACAGACTTTTAAAAATTGAAAACCATTTGTCAGAGACAAGTACAGACTCATGTACATATATGAACCAGTTATGATTTTATATGACTTATGTGAACATAGGATTTGAAATGCTAATTTTATTTCCCTTGGATATAAATTTTGGTGGGAAGGAGCCTCTGCCCACACACTTCCACTTTGGCAATGCCATTTATGTGAAATGGCATACAGGAAGTCTTGTAGCACCTGTGTACCTCACTGTTTACCATTTCAGGTTAACACAAGTATCTTGCAGGCATGAGATAGACAAAGAAATTTTATTGAAGGCAATAGATAAAATTATGTAGGTGATATGTACCTCAATTAGTTATGTAGAAATTATAGGCAATATACTATATACAATTTATCAATACCAAATATCTTCTAAAGAATAGTTAGGTACCTAAGCCAGCAGACAATTCTACTTGTCTTCTCCTATAGTAGCAAAAACATAACTTTTAAGCCCACAGATCTGGATTCTAATTCCAATTTGCTATCAATATAACAATATGCAAGTTTTCAAAATTCAGTTTTCCTTTTATAATTTTAATCTTTGATCCTAGTCTAATCTATAGTATAGCTGTACTCTAGGAACTAGCTCTCATTTCTAAGTAGGGAGATAGCACTCTTTCACTCCTTGTCATCTCAGTAATCAAAGGGCCCCTCTCATTATATCCTTTCCCCCAATACATAAACTTGGAGGAGAAACTCCTCTTATTCTAGTATATCAGTCTAAGAGGAATAGGGACCTCAGGGTGATGGAAGAGAGGAGAATAAGGGATAGATGAGGGGGGAAAAGGTTTTATCACAGTTCATATTTGGAAGCAGAGTGATTTCCAAGATGATATATAGGAGATGCCCAGGGGCTAGGAGTCAAACAGGAGGAAGGCAGCTGCAGCAATTAATATTGGAAAGGGGAAGAGGGGGGGTAAATTCCCCCAGTAGTGGAGCATTTTTTCATTTGGCCTTCAGCTTCAGTTTCCTAGGAAATAATAAAGGGATGGGAGAACAGTAGGAGCAGTGCCACTAGAAGACAACCTTTGTTTCTTTAAATTTATTTTTAAGTTGGATTGATACTAAGCTGGCTATACCTATTCTTTCTTCTCAAGTTGAATATTCCTAAGCCATTTTCTCCATCTGTTCACTTTTTCTTAATTACTACTTATTTAGTAAGCAATGCACTACATTAAGTTAAGATGTTTAAAGTTTGAAATAAAGTATATGAGCTTATGAAACATGCATTATATTTTTAACATATGGCTCAGATCTCTTAACTGTGACTTTTCTCAACTACCTATAACTCTCAAGATAATTATATTTTACAAAAATTCATTGCTGTCCCAAACTAATTCATTATTATCAGCTAAATCTTAAATTAGCTAATCCTTGGGGGCTCCCTAAATTTATTTCTATAGAATTTTAAGCCCATTGTCTAATCTTTTTCAATGAATTTTTGTTCTCTAATGAGATATATACTGCTACTTTTCTTCACAGCTTTATTAAAACACAATAATTCCTAAAATTTCCTCACATTGTGAGGTTTTCTTGGTAGCTATTTTAATGTACCATGTGGTTTTTTTTTTAAAGGTCCTAATAGTTATTAAAGAGAACTAAAGTTAATTAAGCAGTAACTGCTATCTTCACTGTTTTACAAGGCAATTATGTAGCTCCCAAGAGTCCCATTTATATTAGAGAGGGATATTTAAATGAAGTGTGGTGGCATTATCATTAGCTCTATCCATTAATCAGTCTGAATTATTACATATTAATCAGTTTGGGGAATATCAGGATTGGTCAGTTATAAAACTTGAGTTTCCTATTTTAAAATTTAATTTAATTTAAAAATACGTATCTTATTGATACTTACCAGATCCTAGAACCCTATCGGATGTTATCTCTGCTGTGTGCATAGCTGTGATTAGTGCAATATTGCTTATAGGATTTTAGAGTTTGGAAAGAACAGTGGCCAGGCTGAAGAACTGATAAAGAAGATGCTATCATCCTTGATTAGAAAAAATTTTTCTCATTCATACCAAATTTTTAAAAATGTTGAATAATTGTACTTTTGTTGATGTTAGAAGGCCACAGGATTATAAAATTTGTAAATTGGATGGAAGGTTCCTTACCAGCCATCTAGTCCAGCTGTATCCAAAAAATAATTCTCCCATGATATACCTGACAAGTGATAAATCTAGCACTTGTCTGATGCTCTCAAGTTAGGGGCAACCTGCTACTTCCCAAAGCAGCCCACCATATTTTTTGGGTGTCTCTAATTACAAAGTTTTCCTTTATATCAAAACCTAAATGTGCTTCCTAGCGACTAATAGTCTTTTTTCTTAGTTCTCCCATCTGTGGCCAAACAGAAAGGAATAGATAACTTTTCACATATTGAAAAATTTCACACATTCACATAAGATGACTATCATGTCACTTAGCCCTCACTTCTTCAGCCTAAACAGCCCCCAGTAGCCCAGTGTCTTCACCTAGTTTTCATATAGCACAGATTCTTGACCCTTCAATGTTGAGATTATTTTTCTCTGGATGCTCTCCACCTTATCAGTGTTCTTTATGAAGTGTACCCAAAACTGAACACAAACTTTATGTGCTAATTTGCAATAGGGATTGTCAAAAAATCAAAATTTTCATTTAAAAATTTATTAATAACTTGTTTTTTATCAGCTACATTTCCTAATATATCCATGCACTTCTTCCAGACAGCTTTCATTAACAAAGCATTTTGAAAAGGGAAAAGACGTTCATAAAAACTAAGTCTTACTTTATATGCAAGTGGTTCCACATCTATAGTTCCCCACTTGTGTATTGAAAGGAATAGGTACTGTTATTTACCCACATTTTACAGATGCAGAAACTGAATGAAACTTGCCCAGGAGTCACACAGCTAGTAAGTATCTGAGGCTGGATTTGAACTCAGGCTGTTAGAAAAAGAGGATTGTATATGAAACAGTATACTTCTCTTACATAGTTTAGATTTTTGAAAAATATATGTATCACATTTAACACAGTAATAAAAACTATTCTTATCTTTATCTTTAAAACTTTATTTTCTTTGTATTTTAAAAATACTCGGTTGATACTCTTTTTTCTGATTTTTATTTTGTCTTTACATCATTATTACTATCTAGAAGTTCTCCCTTGTAACAAATAGTTATGTAAAACAGATTTGTACTTGATCATTTCTGAAAGTTTACAACAGATTCTGTACCTCTAGTCTATTACCTCTCTGCATTAGTTTTCTAAAGTCATGACTGATTATTAGATTGATCAAAGTAGCCAAGTCTTTTAGGGTTGCTTTCCTTTACATTATTATAATTGTCTAAATAGTTCTGATTCTGCTTACTTCATTCTGATTCAATTCTTATCAATCTTTCCACATTTCCAAAAATTTGTCATTTTTTATCATTTCTTAAAAGTGCAATAATATTTGATTACTACATGATTTGTTCATCCATTCCCCAGTTTTATGGGCATTCATTTTTTTTTTTTTAGTTCTTTGCTTCAATAAAAAGTACTACTATAAGTATTTTAGTATATATCGAGTCTTTCTTTTTATTAGTAACCTCCTTGGAGTATATACCTTAATGTAAGATCTATAGATCAAAGCATTTTAGTAATTCCTTTAATATATTTCCTAATTGTTTTCTAGAATAATTAGACTAAGTCAGCCCCCACAAGCTACATATTAGTGTACCAGTCCATACCCTCTCCAACATTGTTTTATCTTTTGTCATTTTTACCAATTCAGGAGGGGATGAGGAAGAATTTCAGGGCCACCTTGTCATTTTGCAGATTTTTTACAATTTTACAGAGGAAACTGAGGTCTAGGCCAACAAGATACTTATGGATCTCTGATCTCATGGATTTGGGAGGTTCTTCTAACAATGTAGATAATACCCCATCTATGCCCACCTATGTGACTCTTGTCTGTGTTCTTCTCATACCCCATTCATGTCTGCCTATTCTTTGTGACTTGTCCATTTTCTCCCAAAAGGTCTCTACATAAAAGGCCACTCACTGTATTGGAGACCATCTAACATTACAAGAGTAGCAGTGGAACACTCTGGTTGTTTATCTGTTGTATCATCAAGCCTGTCTTATTTTACTGTGATGCAGTTCCTTGGGGATGGCCTATATTAAATGGTTATTATATACAAAACCCTGAAGACCCAGAGGTAAAGTGCTTACCCAGGTTTACAGTGGAAGAGATGGAGTTAGAACTTTGGACTCAACCTTCTTCAGCTATTTGCTGATCAAGTTTTATTGCCAATGAAAAACTCTTGTTAGTCACATTAGACTACTATGAGGTTTTTGTGATTATGGTGCTAGTGTGTTTATTTTTTAAGTTAAACAATTTTTAGTTTAATTTTAGCTGCTGACTTCAGCTTCATCTACTTCACTAGAAGTGTATACTTTATTGTAAACTTTATTGCTAGTATCATATTTAGGTTTTGCCCAAGTTGAAATGGTTCTTCATGTCTCCATTTTTAGCTCCAGCTTACTGCCTGATTCTTGGCATAATCTGCTATTTCCTGTCCAATTGCTTCTTATTATGCCCTTCAAAGCCTTCCACTGTGAAATCTTTTTTTTAAACACAAGGGTAATGGAAATATTAAAAACAGTGCAAGAATTAAATGCAAGAATAAATCCATTAAAAGGAAATTTTCAGTATTGGTGATTCTGGTCTTAAAGTAAATGTTGTTGGACATGGGCATTATTTCTTGATTCCTTTTGGATCCTTATATCGTATAAGAGCCTAACTAACAATTGGAGGTAGCTGCAGCTGAAACTGCTCACTTCAGAGAGAGGACAGTGGTATAAGTTTATTCTTTTTGAGCTTAAACTAGAACTATAATGTGTTTTGTTTTGTTTTTAATCTGTCTACATGACTGCTTCTTGGCTTAATTTGAGGGAAGCTTAAGAGGGAAGTGGTAGTTTCAGATACTGTTGGGAAGTCTTAACTCCTAAAGTGTCAGGTTTGGTGGTTTTTGAATAAACAATTCCACTTGAAAAGTGTTTGTTTTAAAATCTACCATAATGCAACTGTTTTAAAAATTTTCCATATTGTTCATTTTTGTAATTGAATAATCTTATAAAACTAAAACCCCCCAAACATATACCCAAATAAACAGGTGAAAAATTGTATGCTTTCATCTGTATCCCTACTCCCAACAGTTCATTCTTTGGAGGTGGATAGCATTCTTTGTCTTAAATCCCTCAGAATTGTCCTGAATTGTTGTATTGCTGAGAATAGTTAAGTCTGTCACATTTGATCATTCCACAATATTGCTATTACTGTGTACAATGTTTTCCTGGTTCTACTTATTTCACTTTGCATCAGTTCACGTAGGTCTTTCCAGCTCTTCTGGAATCATCCTGTCCATCATTTCTTATAGCACAATAGTATCCCATCACCATCATATACCACAATTTATCCAACCATTCTCCAATTGATGGATATGCCTTTAGTTTCCAATTCTTTGCCACCACAAAAAGAGCAGCTATAAATATTTTTGTACAAGTAAGTCCTTTCTCATTTTTTTTAAATCTTATCTCTTTGGAATACAGACTTAATAGTAGTATTACTGGATCAAAGGGTATACATTGTTTTATAGCCCTTTGGGCATAATTCCAAATTGCCTTCCAGAATGGTTGTATCAGTTCCATAACTCCACTAGCAGTGCATTAGGTGTCCCATTTTTGCTACATCCTCTCCAGCATTTATCATTTTCCTTTACTGTCATATTGGCCAATCTGATAGGTGAGGTGGTACCTCAGAGTTGTTTGAATTATCATTTATCTAGTTGAGTGATTTAGAACATTTTTTCATATGGTTATTGATAGCTTTGATTTCTTCATCTGAAAATTGCTTATTCATATCCTTTGACCATTTGTCAATTGGAGAATGACTTATATTGTTATAAATTTTACTTAGTTCTTTATACACTTGAGAAATGAGACTTTGGTCAGAGACATTTGTTAGAAAATTTTTTCCTAGTTTGTTGTTTCCCTTTTAATCTTAGTTACATTGATTTTGTTTGCATAATGTCATCCTTTATGTCTAAATCATATACCCATTTTGACCTTATCTTGGTATAGGGTGTGAGATATTGATCCATTCCCAATTTTTGCCATACTGTTATCCAATTTTCCCAGCGATTTTTGTCACATCATGCAAGTTCTGTGGAATACAGGTGACTTTAACTTATACATAGTATTTGGACATTAGGTAAAATCCAAGGCAAAATAATTTTTTTAATTCATCTTAAAGAATTATGGCATGCATGCAGCTTTCTAAATCCCCTTTTTTTAAAAATTGGTTTTATTTGCAGTCAGTAAACATTTATTAGGTGCCTACTAAGTGTCAGGCACTGCATTAAGCACAGTGGGTACAATGGCAAAAGGCAATCCTAGTTCTCAAGTAGCTCATAGTCTAATGGGAGAGACAATATGCAAACACTTATGGATGAACAAACTGTAATAGGATAAATTGGAGATAGTCAACCTAAGAAAGGCATTAGGGGGCAGCTGGGTAGTTCAGTGGTTTGAGAGCCAGGCCTAAAGATGGGAAAAACTGCTGGAAAAATTGGAAAACAGTATGGTATAAACTAAGTATACACTAATATCTCATACCCTTTTCCAAGATACAGTCAAAATGGATATATGATATAGATATGAATAGTGATACCATAACTGAATTAGAAGAACAAGAATAGTTTCCCTGGGGGCAATGGGTGGCTCAGTGGATTGAGAGCCAGGCCTAGAGACAGGAGGTCCTGCGTGCAAATATGGCCTCGATACTTCCTAGCTGTGTGAGTGACCCTGAGAAAGTCACTTAACTCCTGTAGCCTAGGCTTTACCACTCTTCTGCCTTGGAATACAGTATTGCTTCTAAGATGGAAGGTAAGGGTTTAAAAAAAAAAAAAAAAAAGAAAAGGCACTAGAATTAAAAGGGATTAGGGAAAACTTCCTGTAGAAGGTAAGATTTTAGCTGGGACTTGAAGGAAACCAGTGGAGGCAAAGATGGTAAGGAAAAAGCCATGGGAGACAGCCAGTGAAACACTGAGTCAAGAAATACCCTGATTTTTCAAGGAACAGTCAGGAAGCTAGTGTCACTGGATAGCACAGTGTGTGATAGATAATAATGCGTAAGAAGACTAGAAAGACGAGATGGGGGCAGGGTAGATTATCAAGAACTTTTACTGCCATAGAAAAGATTTTATATTTGATCCTGAAGGTGATAGTTTTACTGAATAAGTGGTTGACATCATTAGATCTTTGCTTTAAGAAGATCACTTTTGCAGTTTGAGAGGAGGATAAACTGGAGTAGGAAGAGACTTTTAGTAGGGAGACCTAGAAGCAGGAGGCTGTTTCAGTAGTCCCACTGTGAAGTGATGGGAACCCTCACCAGGATGGTAGCAGTGTCAGAGGAGAGAAGGGTGTATGTACAAGGTAAACTCAGGCCTTGGAAATAGGTGGAGTAAAGGGAATGAGAGTGAAGAGCAGACAGTGATACCTAGATCGGGGGACAAGGAGGATGGTAATACCTTCAATTGTAATAGGAAAGTTAGAAAGAGGGAAAAGTTTTTGGGGAAAGATAATGAGTTCAAGTTCAATTTCAATGAACTGAATTTAAGATGTCTATGGAATATCCATTTACAAATAGTTGAGAATCACCAGCACAGAGAAAACTAGAAAGAATATCAAGGAGAAGAGTGTCAGAGGCTATAGGAGAGGCCATGGATAAATTTTTTTAAAGGGTCATATTTGGCAAATGAGAGATCAATAGTAACTTTGGACACAGCAACTCCAGTTGAATGATGAGGTCAGAAACAAGATTGAAGAGAATTTATAACTGTATAACAAGAAAAGAAGCAGAGGCATTCATTATAGTCTTCTAAAGGAACTTGTGTACAAAAAAGAGTAAAATATGACAATAGCTAGTGAGGATAGATGGGTCAAAGTAAGGGGTTTTTTTGAGTATATGAGAGGCATGGTCATGTTTGCAGGCAGTAAGGAAGAACTCAGTAGACAAGGAAAGAGTGGGGATGCTAGAAGGAGCCATCTGCTCCGGAGAAAGGGATGGAATGGGATCACTTATGTGCTATGCCAAGGAAAAGGGCCACCTTATTAAGTGAAACAAGTGCAAAAGTATAGATAGTGGCAGAAGGCATCTCAGGAGATGTAAGTTGAAGAAAAGGAAGCTCTTAGTTATTTGCTTCAATTTTTTAGGTGAAATATGAAATAAGCTTAGAGAGTTGGAAGAGGGACATCCTTGGGAAACATAAAGAGGAATAAAACGTTTTGGAAAAGCTATTCTGGTGACTGAGATAGTGAGTCAGGAAAGGATAAAAGCATTGCCTTGCAACAGCGACAGCTTACCTGAGATTATGTAACAAGAATGTAATGGACCTAGTAGGTAGAGTTTTGTCATTTTTTTGTCAAATGCTTATCTATTCTTTTTTCTTCCCTCTCCTATTTACCAACTACATAGTAGAATTAGGCTACTATATTTTCAAAAGGAAGAGATATTATTGCCTGTTCATTCTGGTTGGAGAAATCACATCAATAAATTTTATTCATAATTGATTATGAATGGTGTCAATGTAAAACCTTGTATGAATTTCAGTTTACTGTGGCATCTTATTTAAATTCAGAAAGAAAGTTTACTTGGAAGGAGCATTGATTAATATAACAATATAAATAAGTAGTAAAGACCTAGAAACAAAGTGTGTGCCCATCCATTGGAAAAGGGCTAAACAAATTGGGTTTTTTATTGTCATGCAAAACACACTTCCATATTGGTCATTGTTGTAAGAGCAAAGTCATACATAACCAAAACCCCGAAATAAAATCATAAATACACTGATATGAAAGACTACTCCAACAGTTTTTTCTCTAGAGGTAGATAGCATTCTCCGTTCATAAATAAGTCTTTCAGGATTGTCCTAGATCACTGCATTGCCAAGTTTTCATAGATAATTGTCATCCAATATTGCTATTATTGACATTGTCCTTCCAGTTCTGCTTGTTTCATTCTGAGTCAGTTTCTACAGATCTTTCCAGCTCTTTCTGAAATCATCTTGCTTATAATTTCCTTTAGCACAATAGTATTCCATTACTAACATGTACCACATTTTGTTCAACCATTCCCCATTTGTTGAACATTCCCTCAATTTCCAGTTTGTTGACACCACAAAAAGAGCTATTATAAATATTTTTGTAAAAGTAGGTCCTTTCTAGTTTTTTATTATCTCTTTAGGATACAAACCCAGTATTGATAGTACCAGATCAAAGGGTATGCACAGTTTTATGGGCTAAACAAATTGTATTATTTGTTTTATATTATTATATTATTTATTAATTAACATGTGGAACTAATTAATGGAATATTACTGCACTGTATGGAATCAAGAATATGTAGAATCAGGGAAATGTTGGAAAGCATACAGATCTCTGTTATTTCCTACAGGAACAACACATTTCTTTTACAGCCTTCTGAATTTTTTCTCCATTAAGTAATAATAGGATATTCCTTCCTCTTCAGGGGCAACAGTTTTCCCTCTTAGAGCACTTCAAACAATCTAGGTCTCCCTTCTAGGCCATACAAACCTTTGTTACCTAAAGTGTACCTGTCGGGTTATACTCTTTAAGTATATACTCTTTAATTCTTATTATTTATATTATAACATTACACTAGGCTCTTTTTACAAAAGAGAAAAAGTTAGTAATAACTTTCTTGGTTAATGATAGTTGTAAGTCAGTCAAATAATTTGAGAATATCATTTGTGTTAAATCCATTTTGAGTCTTATTTAAATCTCATAATGGAAAGTAATTTTCCCCTTCCTCTTGACTCTTATTCCCTCTACCTCAAATGATATAGCATAAATTAATGGTTAAACTTGGAAAGATTGAGGGGAGGACTTGTTTCTTAATCATGTATTGTTCCAACAAAAATAGTGTATAGTGAGTTGGAAAGTTCAGTATTTCTTGGGAACTCTTGCTTTCCTTCCTAGTTCACAGGAAAAGGATATATATAAATACAAAAATATGTAACCTTATAGTGACTCCTTATACCACATTGTTTGGTCTTTTCAGTCATTGCTTTTCTGTGTTGACCTTTCAATTATATATAATATTTTGATTTTAGTTAAAAATCTAAGGGAAAAGGAGGAATGGGCAATAAAATTATTAAGCTGTATTTTGGTTATGTGTTTATGCTTCATAAATTAATACCTTTTTGTCTACTCTTGCATGTCTTAGTTCCAGAAAGCAGAATCTGATCTGGATTATATTCAACACAAGCTGGAATTTGAAGTTGAGAAAAATCTTCCTGATAATTCATCAGGAGAGGTAACCCATTCAAATATTTTTATATAAGATTATTACTTTGTAGCTATTAGCATATATTTTGTCGGTAATATACTGGCTGTGTAACAAATCATTTGAACTTGTGAGATTGTAATTGATATAATTCAAATCACTTGATTTTATTATTGGAGGTATTCTTTCCTGAAATACCGATCTCAATCTAATCATTGAGACTTTTGTCCAAGTCCTCCAATGAATTCTCCAAAGGAGATCCATCATAACATGTGGGACCTTTTTCACATTCTCTTGAGAGATATAGTGGAAAGAGAAATGACTTTGGAGTTAGAGAACTTGGGTTGTATTCCTGTCTCTTGTCTCACTAAGTTACTGCAGACAAATCACCTAAACTCTGTGGGCTTCAGTTTCTTCATCTCTAAAATGAAAGGATCGGCATAGATGATTTCTAAGGTCAACGCTAGCTCTAAATTTATGATCTTAATATGGGAATACCACAGGCCATCCATTCTTTTTTCAAGCATACTTTCCTTTGACAATATCCTTTATTCCATTTCTCCTTTAATTCATTCTTCATTATAGAGCTTTATCCTTCAATATATCCTTCTATTTTGAGTTGTGGTCAGTAGTAGAGATAGGAGGCATATAATTGACAGAAGATATTTTCTAGAGATATCCAGAAATAAGGAAATCTATGAGTACTCAATTGTACTCTCAAAGCAGAAATAACAGGAGACAGAAATGCAACCTCTGAGATGTATAGAATCTTTTCTTTATTTTTATTGTCATGCAAAATACACTTCCATATTGGTCATTGTTATAGAAGCACACTCATACAAAACCAAAACCCCAAAATAAAATAAAAAATACACTTATGTGAGAGATGACTCCAACAGTTCTTTTTCTAGAGGTAGATGGCATTCCCTGTCATAAGTCTTAGAATTATCATGAGATCATTGCATTCCTGAGAGTAGCTAAGTTTTCACAGATAATCATTTTCCAATATTGCTATTATTGTGTACAATGTACTCCCAGTTCTACTTATTTTTCTCAGCATCAGTTCCTGCTGATCTTTCCAGGTTTTTCTGAAATCGTCTTATCGTTTCCTTTAGCATAATAGTATTCCATTATCAACATGTACCACAATTTGTTTAGCCATTCCCCAATTGATGGACATCCCTTCAATTTCCAGTTCTTCACCACCACAAAAAGAGCTGCCATATTTTTGTACTAGTAGATCCTTTCCCTTTTTTATTATCTCTTTGGGGATGTATAGGAATCTTGAGATTTTTAAAGAGCAAGTGCCCATGAGAATTCTTAGAATTAAGTTGATCTGATTTTTCTCCCCTGTTCCTTTTCTCCTCTTTCTTGTGACTCTGTAGATTATAACCTAGTTGTCTTGGATCAGTGGTAGCACCTTAGAATTAGTGTGGAGAAGTCTGTGTGTTATAGTAGAAAGAACACTGGATTTGAAGTCAGAAGATCTGAATTTAAATATCCACTTTGTTACTTATTGCCTATACAATTGGGCTATACTCTTGGGACTCATTTTCTCATCCATAAAGTGAAGTTGGATTATAATCTTTAAAGATTTTCTCTAGCCCTACTACCTTCTTTATAAGCGAGTTGGTATATATTCATTATTTCCCCCTTTTCTTTCACAGATTACCTAATGCCACCTTACTTAAGCAATTTCATTCCCATTCATAGTGTTATATTGAATCTCTGGGAGCTTGAAGTTCACCTTTGATTGACAAATAAGTCAGTTGGATAGAATGTTCCCAGGGAAGCATGCAAGAGGCAGGAGGGGCAGTTGAGAACCCTGAGGAGAGATTCTGGGTCTTTGATCTGTGCTGAGGCTAGATATCAGTGGATCCTGGTCTTGGAGTGAGAGGGTGCAAACATCTCTCTGCAAACTCTTCCTGTACTTGATATACTGTTTCAACCTGTACTTGACCACCACCTTGGTGTCTACTGCCCCTAGATATTAGGAGTTTCATCATCTAGATATCTAGGTTTCCCAGGGCCCGGGAGGGATCCGGGAAGTGGGCAGGAGACGAAGAAGAGGGTGGAAAGGGTGGACATAACTCAACTGCTAAGGCTGAAGAGCTACAGAAGAAGAAGCTGAAGATTTCCCAGCAGTTTACCTACTCTGGTTTAGTCCTGGCCGGGCTGAACCAGAGGGAAGCTACATTGATTCTTCATTTGCCAGCAGTTGACAGTTTCATTAGTAACAATTAAAGTAGGGTCTCCTATACCACAGTCCTTTACCCTTATCCTTCCTGTTTAATATATAAAGTTAAAGTACGTTCCTAAATCAGTTTCAAAGCTTGGTTTGGGAAGGGAAACAACGCAGTCAGAATATTGTTGTTATCCTAGCTGAAGAGCCCAAATCAATATATCAATTAACCCCAGGTGGGTCCTAAAGGATAAACCTCTTTTGACCTGAGGATCCTGCCTGGGCAACTGTTATAAAGGAGAAGTGTCATCTTATTCCTCTCTGTACGTCATTTCTACCACCTCAAATAGATACAAGAGACCTCCCGTAATTATAACAATAGATACACAATCTCTTGTTTCTTTTCTCCCAACTCTTATCCAGTTATTTCAGGAAAATCTCTCCATTATTCTACTTTCTTTTATTGCCATTCATGAACTAAAACATTACCCCTAAATAGATGTTAAGAATAAAGTAGTGTTACTGACACAACTAGATCAAGGGAGAAAAAAAACTATATATTTTCAGATGAAATTAGACGAGAAAAAAAATTCATTCCATTAACATGAAAGGCTCTTGAACACATCCAGAAGACCTCTTCAGAATCTCCACAAAATTCTCTCCAGCTATCTCATCCCTCCAGATCTAATTATACCAACTTCCTCCTTCTCCTCTAACTTCCCATAGGCCCTAACCCAGCTCTTTTGCAGAAGTGGGTAACCATGGTTATGGGATATAGCATATAATATCTGACTTTTTTAATATGTTGTTTAGTTTTGTGAAGCTTTTTCTTGCTTCCTTTTTTCATAATTCATTATAAGAGATGGCTCTCTGGGAGGGGGAAAGGAGAAGGATGCAGTGGGAACTCCAGGTGATATAGAAATTATATCAATAAAATTTATTTTTAAAAATCTCAGGCACCAGCATTTAAGTAAAAAAATAATGTCTATTTGTGGTTTTGTTTTATTTATTATCTAGTATAGCAACCATATTGTTCCCTACTAATCTCCATTGAAAGTGTATAGTATTTCAGTGACATTATCGTTTAAACAGGTTTTCATGATCTAGTCTGGAAATTTAACCATTGTTTTGTGCTGAGTTCTAAGTTTCAGATAGCTATTTTACAAAATTTTAGAACATAATACATTTGGAGACTTCTATTTCTTCATAACACTTTACTGTCATAACAGTAAAAAATCTAGTTTCCATACAAAACTAAAATAATGAAGAAAGCTACATTTCTTTAAGGTAGCTAGCATGGCTTCCATCTTTACCACTGTACTGAAATTTTTTTGAAAACTCAAGGTTGGTTGATTACAAAGTATTTCTTATGTCTCTCCTTTATAGTATATTCCCAATGCCTCTACTGTAAGACCTAAGACTTTTATTACTTCATGCCTAAATTACTCTAATATTCTTTTTAAAGCTACTTCCTGCTTCTATCCTCTTCTTCTTTAAACCATCCTATATTCTTGGTATTCCTCTGTATATACTACTTTTGTCATGGAACACAACTGTTTCAAGGTGAAAGGGGGTGGGTAGAGGAACCCGTAGTACTCCCTCACAGTGTAGATCTTAGATTCTCATTAGATAATACGTATAAGATGCTTTGCAAATTTTTAATTTTTATATAGATGTCAGGTATGGTGGTGGTTTGATATTAGTCTCTTGAAACTAAGAGCAAGAAAGAAATGAAACAAGCATTTATTAAAAACCTGCTGCACATAAGAGCTTTACAAATATTATCTCTTTTGATCCTCACAACAACTCTGGGGTGGAGGTGATATTATTATTCCTATTTTACATTAAGGAAACTGAAGTAAGAGAGGTTGAGTCTTGCCCAGGATTAGATAGCTGTAATAAGTATGCAAGGCCACATTTGAACTAAGAAAATGAAGAGAAATAATGATTAAAGCATCAGAGAATCATCAGGAGGATATCAGGCCTGGTGAAATTTGTTGAGGAAATAAGAAAAAAAAATCTGTTTTGTGAGCTAGAAGGGAAGTATGAGAGTATTTACATAGAAATTAACATCTGAGACCATAAGGAGGGAAGACTGAGCTTCTATTGAAAGTATTCATTTTCTTTCTTAATTTAGAAGGTAAGGTAGTCTTAACAGAAGAGGGTAGAAGGTGGTTGGGACAAGAAGTTCAGGAGATTGATAGTTTGAAACTAATACAGCAAATTAATAAGGAATTAATAAAAAGAACTACAAAGCCATAACTAGTGATTTGCACACAAAAAGGACAGAAAGCAGAATTATGGCAAACAGCATGAAATGTGCCCTCAGATGAACATTTTTTGAGGTGATAAATCTATTTTTTTAATGTTTTAGTGGTGCTGTTTTCTTTTAAAAATCCATATAATTTAAGTGGCTATCCCTCTCTCCAAATAGAACCCTCCCTTGTAACAAAATAAGTCTAGACAAATAAACTAATCAACACATCTGAAAATGCTTGTCAAGTTCTATTCCTCATGTCCGTTAACTTTTGCTAATAGACAGGAGACATCCTTTATCATCGAGTCTTCTGATGTCTTCATTGGTCTACATTTATTGACACTCAATTCTTTTAGAGTGGTTTTCCTTTACATTGTTGTTATAATCATGGAAATTATTCTCCTGGTTCTATTTGCCTTACTCTGGATCAGCTCCTATAAATCTTAAAAAGTTTCTCAATATTCTTTATGCCATTTCTTATGGCACCATAGTATTTTTCTTTTATATTCCTATGCTTCATTATAGGAATCACATTTCCCAGTCAGTGATTACCTACTTTCCCTCCAGTTTTTTGCTATTATGAAAATCACTGTTAAATATTTTTGTATACATGAGACTTTCCCCCTTTCTTCAACCTTCTATTGTGTATGTCTAATAGTAGTGTGAGTCAAAGAGTATGGTTCTGTTTAGTGACTTTTTTAGTATAATTCTGCATTTAAGCAAGACTATAGAAGAAGCATATTTATATGTGTGCGAGTTATATATAGATACACATGTATATTGATGTGTGTACATCTGTACACACAACTGTTATGATTAAAAATGATGATGGTCGAGATCAAAAGGGAGAATAGTATTTTAATAAAAGCCATGCTGATAGAGATAAATTGACCACGCGCCTATAAGAAAAACCTATTCCAACCTTCCCTCAGCCATTTACCTTCCTCTCTCCTCGAGCTCAGGTAACTCCAAGAGCAAGTTCAAAGTCACTGACCCCCTATTTAAAACAGTCCCTCCTCTTGAATACGTCATCCAAAACAGGAAACCCGTGAAACCCGTTGGACCATGGGAAATGTAGTTTTAAGGACCCCCACAGGTCCACAGAAGTTTGTCAAACACTATATTGAGGTTCAGTCCTTCCAAATAGAACCCCAGGTGATTTTAACTAACACACACATATCCATTAGATTGTAACTTCTTTGAAGGCAAGTCCTCATGCTGAGAAAAGCAAAATTTGTCTGAGTGATATCCAGCATCTATTCAGTAGTAAATAAATTTAAATGACTAATCTAAATGACTAAAGATGTGTTATAGTAGGGTATGAATATGTTCATTTTTTTATTTAAACATAATGTAATTTCTTCTTTTTGTGTGTTTTCCATTTGATATAGGAGAATCCACTTACACTGTTAAAGGAATTATCAATGATGAAGTCACGATATAAGACTTTGTGTGCCCAACTGGAACAAGTTGCTGTTGAGCAGAAAGAGTCTATGAACTGTATTCGTGCTACTTTAAATAATACTATGAAAATGGTACAACAGCTAGAGAAACAAGCAGATTTGGAGGTAATGCTTCTATTTGGCAATTAGGAATGCTCATTTTTAGTTCCCTGTGTCACAGAACAGAAAGGACAGTTCATCCATTGAAAATGTTTAAATGACTTTCATACTTGAGAACATAATAGTTGTTTTCAAATATATCCTTGACTTCCTAAAGTCACATTTTAAATTATTAAATTTTTAATTCTCTTAAATTCAGGTCCCCTAATAATATGTAGCTAGTCTTTGGTATAGTATGTTTCATTTGTGACAATGGATTAAGTTATTATTTTAGGAAAGGGAAACAAGCTAAACAAACCCTATCAATTTGATCTTTCTTTTAAAAACAACACTATCAGAATGTCAGAAGAACTTCTTTACCCCTTTTTCTTTGACTGCAAGGAATATTTTCCATTTTTTAAAACCCTATACCCTTGCTGTCAGCAAGTGATTTCACCTCCTATTTGACTGAAAGATTGGAGCTAACTGAATTTAATTCCTTTAGTTCCTATTCTCCATATCCTAAACCTTTTCTTATCTCTACCTTTTCTTCCTTCTTTTCTTTCACATAAGAAAAAACAGCTTATTTTTTTCCTCAGGTTAACCTCACCTTTTCCATTGGCCTCTTCTCCTTTGCCTTTAAAAATCTCTTTCATAACCACTGGAAGCTGTAATTTTAAACATTTGCCAAGCTCATGCCTAGCCTATCACATTTCATTCTTTTATAGAAATCTAAAAGAATTGAGTCTTCCAGCTAAAGATTGGAGCAGTTTTCATCTTCACTGTTGCTATAGTCTTCTATTGGTGTGACAATTAATTTACTATGCTTGTAGCAAGAAAATTTATAAAGCTTCTCTGTAGGAATTATACAGAAGAAATTCCTCTAAAGGCATTTTACACAACGGATAGAGACCTGGGCTTGGAATCAGGAGATTCAGAATAAAAATTTAGATTGGGAGGCAGTGTAGTGCCTTGGAAAGAGCTATGGATTCAGAGAACTTAGGTCCAAATCCTACCTTTGATGCTTCTTAACTCACTTAACCTCCCTAGACCTTAGTTTGCTCATGTGTAAAGAGAGATGATAGACTAGAAGACTTTCTAGTTTAAATCTAGATCTTGTAACCCTTTGTAGGATCCTAACCCATGCCCTTTCCTCTATGTGTGGGTATACCCTGGTCCTTCTCCTATCATCTTCCATAGATTCATCTACCCTCTCATCAGTCAATCATCAAGGACATATTGTCTGCTCTGTGCCAGGAACTAAGGATACAAAGATAAAAAAGAAATAACTCCTTCAAGGAGTTTGTTAGGGGAAATAACTGTACACGCGCAGATACAAAATAATTAGGGGGAGGGCATTAGGGGCTGAATTGAATTAGTCAAAGCTAGAAATTCTGAGAAGCAGAGGTGAGCAGAGAAGGATTCCAGGCCTGGGCAAAATCCTAGAAGCAGAAGAAGGAATGTCCTGTATGATGAACAGGAAGGAGGCCAATGTGACAGAAAGGGAAAATGTGGGAAGGAGAATGATATATATAATCTATCTGGAAAAGTAGGCTGCAACCACATCGTGATTAATGTAAAATCCAAATGGAGTATTTTCTGTTTTCTGTTAGAATCAGTAGAGAGATATTTGAGCAGGGAAATGTCCTTTAAGAACATCACAGGCCCCTGTGCAGAGGATAGATTAGCAAGAAGAAAGAGCAGATAAAAGGAGGCCAGTAAGAAAGCTATTGCAGAAGTCCAGGAAAAGAGGACTTGGATTATGATAGTGACTGTGTGAATGAAGAGAAGGAGGAAAATGGGGGAGATTTTGAGAGTAGTATTGATAAGACTTGACAACTGATTTCTGATTACTTTGTGGATATTTCACCCAGATGTCACATTGACATCTCAGACTCCTCATATATAAGACATAATTTTTCCTTCTAAATCTACCTTTTCTCCTAAATTCCTATTTCTATCAAAAGCCCTATCTTTTTTTTCCTTTTTTTATTCACCCAGATTTAAACCTAGGAATCAACTTGTTGATTTAATTCCCTCAGTATCTTCCATACTAGTCATCATCTCTCTAGTCTCAAAATGTCCACACTAGTCCAGACTCTAGTCACTCTTCTGAATTATAGCTTTCAAGTTGACCCATTGCATTCAGTCTCTTCTCTTTCAAATTCTTCTTCGCTATAGCTGCCAAACTTATATTCCTCAAGTCTTTACTCCCCTACTCAAAAAACCCCAGTGATAAAATACAAACTCATTTGTTCAGCATTAAAGTCTTTCACAGTCTGACTTCAGTTTATATTTCTAGTCTGATCACACATTACTCTCCTAAAGCACTCTAACCTCAGCCAAATGCAGTTGGCCTACTTCCTGCTCCCCCATCATGAACAATATTTTATTTCCCATTTTAAACAGAGACTGAATCTGTGCCTGAAATGTTCTCCCTCTTCACCTCATGAAATTCCTAGTTCCTAATTCAGGGGCCTTTTCTGATCCCAATAACTTTCCTTTCTATTTATTTTATATATACATATATATATCTTGTGTTCACTATTCTCTGGATATGTTAGATCCCTATAGTAGAATCCCTTGAACTCAATCCTTATCCTTTTGCAAATAACCTCTGTCTTTATCCCTCTACTGAAACTGCTGTTTGGAAGAAGCAACCAATAAATTCCTAATGTCCAAATCCACTGGCCTATTCTTCTTAGCCTCATTTTCTTTAAATACTCTGTCATATTTGCTACTGTGGAGTTATCTCTGCCTTCTTATTCTGCAAAAGGTCTCTTCTCTTGACTTCATGACTTCTTGACTTCATCTGGTTCTGCTCCTGCCTCTCTAACCACTTATTTTTTAAACCCTTAACTTCTGTGTATTGGCTGTATTCATTTAGCAATGAATCATGTTCTATTTTGGTAATCTTGACTTACTACCTAAATTTCATCTTTTTAAAAAATTTTGATTATAAATTCCTTGAAACACTTTTTTTTAACATTTATTAATATTCATTTTTAACATGGTTACATGATTCATGCTCCACCTTTCCCCTTCAACCCCCCCCCCCACCCCCCCTACCCATGGCCGATGCGCATTTCCACTAGTTTTGTCATGTGTCCTTGATCAAGACCAATTTCCAAATTGTTGGTAGTTGCATTGGTGTGGTAGTTTCGAGTCCACACCCTCAATCATGTCCACCCCGACCCATGCGTTGAAGCAGTTGTTTTTCTTATATGTTTCCTCTCCTGCAGTCCTTCCTCTGAATGTGGGTAGCTTTCTTTACCATAAATCCCTCAGAATTGTCCTGGGTCATTGTATTGCTGCTGGTACAGAGGTCCATTACATTCAATTTTATCACAGTATATCAGTCTCTGTGTATAGAGTTCTTCTGGCTCTGCTCCTTTCGCTCTGCATCAGTTCCTGGAGGTCTCTCCAGTTTGCCTGGAACTTCTCCAGTTTATTATTCCTTTTAGCACAATAGTATTCCATCACCCGCATATACCACAGTTTGTTCAGCCATTCCCCAATTGAAGGGCATTCCCTCCTTTTCCAATTTGTTGCCACCACAAAAAGCGCAGCTATGAATATTTTCGTACAAGTCTGTTTATCTATGATCTCTTTGGGGTACAAACCCAGCAATGGTATGGCTGGATCAAAGGGAAGGCATTCTTTTATGAAACACTTTTTTTAAATGATAAAATTACCTGCTTCTATCCCCACCTCCCCAACTTAGCATAATTTGTTGTCATTGATTTCTGTTCATGTTCACTTAGGTGCCTAGGTAGCATAGCGAAAATATATTCAGATCCAGGTGTCAGACCTGAGTTCAAATACAGCCTTACACACTCACTAGCTTTGTGACCCTCACCCAGTCACCTAACCTCTGTTTACCTTAGTTTCCTTATCTATAAAATGAGGATAATAATAGCACTACTTCCTGGGGTTGTTCTGAGGATCAAATGAGATAATAATTGTAAAGAACTGAGCACAATGCCTGGCACATAGTAAAGTGATAAACATTGGCTAATATTATTTTCATATCAGTTTAATTTGCTCTTTTTAAAAAATGGGTTTTACCTTATTGTTTTGTGAAGAAGAATCTAAAATAAAAGACTAAAGAAGAGAGATGTCAATATGAATGTGATATCACCTCTCTTAATAGCTAATAGCTAGCATAGTGTAGTGTAATACTTTTAACTGGTTCATTTTTCTCTTCCAGAATTTGAGATCATATAACTAGTAAAAGTGTAAAATATATATGTTTTTATAAAATTTTAGAAGCCCAAAAGAATATGAAATAAGGACTTTTTTGTATTTTTTCTTATCTAGTTGTCACCTCTGACTAAGGAAGAACAGACTGCAGTACAGCAATTACAATCCCACTCAACATGCCAGACTTCAGAAGGAATTGACTTGCAATAAGACAACTCTAATGTAGTTTTGAGTGTTTTGTATGTATATGTTAATATTTTATTTTCTCTTTGCATGCTATATTTATTTTGAAAGGAGACAAGAACAGATAGCACTATTAAATCTGGAAGGAAACCTGAAATAATGTATTTCAGAGAATTGTGAGGTTATATGTGTATTGTGTAAATTTCCATTTACATAAATATTCCATTTACATATTAATTTATATAACTATCAGCCAATTAAAATCCAGTCCAATTTAAAAAATGCACTCACGCACTAACTTGAAGGGAGAAAAGCGGTTAATGGCTGAGACAGAAGATATGGAAATTCTGAGGGAGAAATGGAGGAAGACACATGGGACACTGGGGAAGCTCCTATGATAGTAGTGGTGAACCTATGACATGCAGAGCCCTCTCTGTGGGCACAAGTGCCATCACCCACCAGAATTTGTTACTAGAAAGGCAGAGGGACCGGGGGGGGGGGGGGGCTGAGCTGCTCCCTTTGCCTTCTCCACCACACCTGAGGATATTTTTTCACTTCACCCTCTGCCCAGCAGCCCAATGGGAATGCTTCTTCCCTTCCCTGTCTAGGGCTCACATGTAGCAGAGCTGGGAGGAGGGTTTGGAGCAGAGTGCTCAGGCCACTCCTCTCCCCTTCTCTATGCATATCTGAGGACATTCATCACTTCACCTGCCCCTCCGCCCAGCTGCCTAATGGGAGTGCTTCCTCTCTCCCCTGCCAGGCTGGGGGGGGCGGGGAGGGCAGGCCAGAGGGATGTCACTTGATATCTGAAAGGTTCACTATCACTGTCCTAAGACAAGAGACCAAGAAATCAGGAGATGACAGACAGGACAATAAAAGTATCTACAAATGAATTCTGTTTGCTCCAAGTGAATCTATCTGCTTTTATTTATTCAACAACAAACTATTATTAGACACCTATTATGTATATTTTCATTCTAGATGCTTTCCTCATTTTGTGTATATACTCATATTTGGGTGAGTATTATTCAATAATGATATTAAATAGTCTGGAAAGACTATTAGACCATAAACCATATACTTGAGTTATATACCCAATTTTGTCCTGACTAGTTTTATTACTTCTGAGCAGTCACTTAAGATCTTGGTGCTTCATTGTCCTCCTCTGCATAATGGGGATAGTATGTCTGTCCCAGCCTTCCTCACAGGGATGTTGTGAAAATAATATCCTATCAAGAGAAAGCATTGGTAAAGGTACTTAAGAAATTAAAGGAAAATGGATATTTAAAGTGCTATCTCTTCTATTATTTCTCAAGCTTAGCTATCACTGGTGCAAATAATTGTATCCATGTAGTATGATTATGGCCTAATTGTGACTTACCAACCTTCCTGTGTAATACAGGATATAATTGAGAAGTTCTATGAGACATATATATGAAAATATATCAAACTGACTTCTTGGACAGCCTATGAAATTTATTTTGTTCACTCTACCATCTAGCCTATTTTCTGTTGTTTCCTGTAATTTTTCAGAAGGCCCTTGTATTTTGATTTGATTCTCTTCTATCCCTCTGTACAGCAATTGGTTTTTATTTAGTATTTCTATGTTACGTATGTAATGATAATGGTAGGTAATTAGCCATAGCTAGTAATGTAGTGTAGTCAGATAGAGAGTTTAAAGAAAGGAAGGGGTTGCTTTATGAGATTTTCTATAGAACCCTGATGAGGTCAGAGATAGGGAATTTTGGATAGTGGCTTAAGGTTGAGGTATAGTTGCTCCACTTCTTCTGGGAGAGAGACAGAGAGGTTGGTTGTTCCTGACTTTCCTCTTGAATCAGTCTTGAAGAGTTTGTGAAAGATTTGTAACATCTAAATCTGATCTAATTTGAACACCTTTTGGATCAAAGAAGACAAGGGAGCTACGGTGCAATAACTCAGAACCCCTCTGGAGGCAGCAAAGAGCAGCCGTTGGAAGTCAGCCACTGACTCAAACTAACATCAAGGTTTTGGCTGCAGGGAAAGAAATATTTCTACCACATTAAGTAATATTTTGTTTTGGAATTAGGATAGTAAAATAGAATTATAATTTATTTGGTTCAGTGTAGAATTAAGTAGGATTGCCATTTGGTAATCAATGAAGATTTCCCATGAGGGAAAGCTGGTTGGGAAACTTATATAGTTTTTATTAGTTAATAGGGAATCTTTTATAATATTTAATTTCCTTTATTTCTTTTACTTTCCTTTTATATATTTATCTAGTAGTTATAATAAATAAGCTTTTTTTATAACTGGCCTGAGAAAGATTTTTACAACTACCTGGTGGCCATATTTTTCAACAGACAAATTGAGAACCTGTTCACACCTGATACAACTATTAGTATAGTCAATATACCAATAATTAATAAAGGGTCAATAACCTTTACAACAGTTGGCAACTTAGTTTTGGAAAGGATCCTACAAAACCGAGAAAAAGAAAATATTAGTTGTATTTCAAATCTCAAAAGCAGGCAGGCAGCAGGCAGCCAGCTCTAGCTAATGGAATTCTCAGGAACTGAAAACACTTCAGCACCAAGGAGAGTTCCACAGGGCTGTCACTGCTCTCAGCTGAATCATTTGTGTCTTCTCTGTTAGCCCAAGGCACACAGATAACACTACAACAACTGAATGTTGTAGAAAATTTTTCTTTTTTTTTTTTCAAATGTGGAATCTTTTGTTAGTTTTAAACATGGGAAATCTCACAGGACTAATTATGGAAAAACCTCCACCGAATTTTATATCTCAGCTGGTAATGTTATATCAGCTGTTGATAGTACTACTTTTAGATATAGTTTTCTGGGCTCCACTACTTTCTGTCTTTATTCTGGCAATTCTGGTAATGCTCTCTGTTAGGATGGGGTTTTCTTGTATTCTGAACATCCTTGTGATATGGAGGAAGGGACCTGGACAGTATAAAAAAGTATACCCCGTTCTTTAATGAAGAAACAGTCGCAGTAATTAGGAAATATGAAAAACTGATCAAACAGCATGATCCTACCTATATTGATATGGACATTCTGATGGATGGAGTATTAACAAAAACGAGAGAAATCCAAAATTATCTCTGAAACACAACAGTGGCCAGAATTAAACCCAAGCTGAGATGAGAACAATGCAGGGGTTTATGAGGAATTCATTAAAGCAAGGGAGGCATTGATTGAAATGATGAAACAAAACTCCAATAGACCAGGGACGTGGACAAAATTTGAGCGCCGATGGCAGGAAGTGGGAGAAACACTATCCCAAGTTTATGGATAGTGTAATTGATTTAGGAGAAAGATATTTAGCTCTTGATATCACAGTAGATAAAGATATAAAACAATTGCATAGGCAATTTGTACAAAATTCCTGCAAAGTCATAAGGCAGTACTTTCAGTAACATTGTCCTGACTGGCCAGAAATGTCCTTAGAACACATCCACAGATTTGCCTCCTACATTTTCCAGGTGGACAAAGATAAAAATGAAAATGAGATTGCAGATATAATAGAAGATCTGAAGAAACAGATAGATTTAAAGATGGAAAGAAACAAACCAGATAGGAATGAAAAAACTGTACTGCCAATAAAAGGAGTAAAGTAGCCCAGACAGATTTTCACCCAGCAACACAATTTCAATAACAGGGGTCCACAGTGGAAATTTTGGGCATTTCCAACATCAGTGTCAGGCAAGGCAGAATGGAAGATTCTAAAGGGGAAACAGAAACTACTTCTGGGAGAGCTGATATATGGATAGAGGGTACAACTGGTATGCAGGCTATAGGGGGAAATGTATCCAACAATAGGTTTCACTATAACTACCAAGATAGGAGACCTATTTATTCCAGTGATGAAGGAAGATTCTATCGGGGAGCACAAGCAAAAGACATGACCACGATGCAGACATACATTCGAAATGGTGATAGACCCAAGTTCTCTCAAGTAGTCAATAGAAACATCCCTAAAGCTGATACACTGAAGGAAGCACTTTGGGGGAAGTGCCTTATGAACTTTTTACTGGGGAAATGGACTAGTTAACGAAAATGACACTGAAGAGATAAGGATACAGTATATAGATGCAACAGATATACTGAATGTAGGAGAAGACACAGTGAAGTAAATGAAGTGCAAAATGAAAATGGACAGGAAGAGGAATTTTAATTTCTTGATCCAGATGTTATGACACCTGTCATTCCAGTCCATACCCCACCTCAAAGCACAGAACCCTATGTCATCCTAAAAGTGGGAAATGCAATTGATGATTGTCTTCTGGACCCCGGAGCCTCTAAGTCTGTGTTGAAAAATCACCTGACCAGTTGTGTGACACTGTGAGATCTATGCAAGTTGTGGGCATTTGTGGAGAACCATTGGAATTTAAAAAGCTACCACCCCATATGGTATGCCCTGGTCCCTTTAGCATAGATCATTCTTTCCTGCTCATGCCTAATTCATCTGCAAACCTTCTGGGAAGAGATTAACTGCAAACTCAGGGCTACCATCATTTGCACACCAGAAGGGGATATTTCATTGGAATTGCCTGAAAAATCTCTGGAGCTTTTCCCAATATTGTTTTTGGACATCCGGGAAGCAGAGGTGGAGAGGCCACAAATATATGAGATCCCCACAGACATTCCTACAAGTCTTTGGGCTATGTTGACCACAGACGTAGGCTTGCTAAAATTAGCAGTGCCAATTAAGATCCAGACCAAAGACAGCCTGCCTCCATGCATTCCACAATATCGACTGTCAAAAGAGGCTCTAGAGGGCATAACTCCTGTCATTGAGTCATTAATCAAACAAAAGATCTTTTTCTCTGCATGTCTGAGTATAACAATCCTGCTGGTTAAAAAGCCAAAACTGGACGAAAATGGCAAACCAATCTATCGTTTTGTGCAAGATCTAAGGGCCATAAATAATCATGTAGTCAAACGTCATGTGGTAGTCCCGAGACCAGCCACAATTATATCATCGATAACTAGCAATGCAAAATTTTTCACAGTTGTAGATCTCTATTCTGCATTTTTCCCCATCCCTGTACATGAAGATTCCCAGAAACTATTTGCCTTCACCTGGAACAGTATCCAGTTCCCATAGAGGCATCTGCCCAGGAGTTGTGCGAAAGCCCTTCAATCTTCTCCCAAATTTTGACTGAGGACCTAGCTTCCATACATTTAAAAGAGGGCAAGTTGATTCAAGTTGATCTGTTGATTGCCTCACCATTGGTTAAGGCATGCCAAAGAGAGCAAGTACCTTCTCTTTGAGTTATTCAAAAGGGGACATAAGATTTCCAAGTCCAAGGTGCAGCAGTGTTTGCTGAGAGTAGAATATTTAGGCTTTATTTCATCTCATATATCTCAGAGGGCCAGGCATATCTCAGAGAAAATAATAACATGCATTCAAAAACTTACTGTACCAAATACCAAAAAGCGGCTTAGAGCTATTCTGGGAGCTACAGGGTTTTGCAGACAATGGATACCTGGTTTGGGGGAGGTGGTGAAGTCATTGTCACAACTAACAAAAGACTGTAACAGAGCCATTAAAATTAACATCAGAACACCTGGATGCTATTTCAAAATTAAAGCATGTTATCTTATCGGCACCAGCTCTGGGCATACCAGATTACAAGAAACCATTCTATATGTCCATGAGAGGAAAAGTATAGCCTCTGGGGTGCTAATGCAGCAAAAACCTATTGCGTATTATTCTGCATAACTGGATCCAATAGCTGCGGGAGCTCCTCCATGTCTCAGAGGCATAGCAGCAACAGTTCTGTTAGAGTCAAAGGTAGCTGACTTAATTCTGGGGAATCTGCTTACCATCATGTGTCCACATGAGGTTGAAGCCTTACTGTTAAGGCATAAGACCCAAGTCTTTTCAGGCCACAGGCAGGCTTGATACAAGCTAATGCTTTTAGCAAATGAGAACATTACCCTGAAGAAATTTACCTACCTCTGGTGAACAGCTGCATGAGTGTACTAAAATGGTCCAAATTACTGAAAAACCAAGGGACAATCTCTCAGATACACCTCTGGAGAATCCAAACTTTATTCTCTTCACGGATGGATCCTCCTTTATGAGAGATGGGGTATGCTACACTGGAGCAGCAGTGGTAACAGAGTTTGAGACAGTTTGGGTAGCAGCTTTGCCATCACATCTAAGTGTGCAGGCTGCAGAGCTATTAGCTTTAAAGCAAGCTTGTATCATCACCAAACACAGGTGTGTGACAGTCTATACCAATTCCAAGTATGCATTTGGAATTTGTCACAAAGTTGGCAGTCTGTGGTTGCAGAGAGGCTTCTTAATATCCTCTGGAAAATTAGTAGCCAATGCACAAATCACAAGTGAACTACTAGCTGCTTTACAGCTCCCAAAGCAGATAGCAATTGTGCACTGCAGAGTGCATAAGAAGAACACAGATTCAGTTGCCCATGGCAACAACAGAGCAAATGCCACTGCAGAATATGCAGCAAAGAGCAGACCTGAGCTATACTTAAATCTTGCCCTGATAACTCCACAAAATCTGGCTACAGCATACAATGAGAAAGAAGTGCTGAAATGGAAACAGAACTATCAGGCAGAAAACAAGAATGGTGTTTGGGTAGCTTCATAAGGCAAATCAATACTGCCAAGGGCCTTTTATAACCAGATCTGCCAGAGTATCCATAAACAGGGTCATGAAAGAAAAGTCACAAAAGTAGAAAAGAAACATGCAGCTGCCCCTATTGATTATCAGTCTTTTTTTTTTCCCTGTTAAGTTTCAATAATGGTGAGTAGGCAATACAAGGATGGGAGATAAATGTTTGTTTATGCTCAAAATACATGCCAAAGTTGCAAATAATTGGGATTTTGTTGTTGTTTTTAAAAGAAGATAAAAAGTATTTTTTGATTCCTATTCAGAGAACTAGTAACTTGATTATATTGGTAGTTGCTCCAAGCAGCCTTTTTCTTTGAGTTAGTTCAGGAGACTACAGCTTTCCTAAATGGATTTCCTGGCAGGGGGAGGCTGTCTTTACTTGATATCAGCAAAGTTAGAAAAGGGTAGGAAATAGTACCAGGACAAGGAGTTAGTTGATAGTACAAAGTTCTTGTAGGAGTCATCATAAAAAATGATTAATTTTTAAAATCAGAAGTCAGAAAATAAGGAAACTTTTTATCTTGTTTCCTTTCAGCCACCTTGGTTACAAGTTTTCATCACAACCTCAAACAGGTAAGTGTTCTTCAAACATCTGATAAATCAACTTTGTGAAACATTATGTATGTATAATTTTGTTCCTGTATAAGGCATTTGTGGTTTTTTATATCTCTTAGATGATTTTCAGTCTTCTTTTTCTTTTTAAATTGTGATGGGCTTAATTTTTATTTTTTTATTTAACTTTTTAATTGAATTTTTTTTCAATTACTTGTAGAAACAATTTTTGACAATTGTTTTCTGATATTTTTCTTTTCAAATTATCTTGTTTTTCTCTCTCCCCCATCCCCAAGGCAGTTAATAGTCTAATGTAGGTTATATCAGTGCTTTCATGCAATAGACATTTCCATATTCCCCATGTCTTTCCTGAAGACCATATGTATTCAATAAAAAACTGATGAAGGAAATAAAAGATGGCATGTTTTGATCTGTGATCAGATTCTAACAGTTCCTTCTTTCTCAATCTGTTTCTTTTAAAATTTGCTTTTTTGTGATAGATTAAGATTATATCTTTAGCACAATCAATAACTGAATTGGCAATCCTTTCAAGTAGGGTATAATCATTTTAGGTCAAGGACTATTCATTTAAGTTTTTGTATTCCCCACTTCCAACCAGGTGCCTTTCAAATGGTTGGCATTTAATAAATCCTTACTCAATTGTGTTGTAGATAAGTCATTGCTAAACTTATCTAAATAATAACAATTTTACATCTGTCAGGGCCCTTATAATCCATGTAGACATTGAGAAAACCTAAGATTGTATATGTTATACAGCCTTTATTAATTTTTTTATTATGAATAATCTTTTTCAGAGGATCAATTGAATGAAGCTACTTTTGGAAAAATATAGTTTCTTAAATTATTTTAAAGGCAGTTGTTTTGGTGTGCTTGTAAAGTAAGTTCCCTTAACCAAAGAATGAGCATAACTAAAAGAAAAAAAATTAAATACACCTAGGAATAATCTTTTGATACTTCTCCAACCTATAGTTGTACAGTAGCTCCACTAATAGATTAAATTTAATTTAAAAAGGTATCTAAAACAATGTATATATAAAGATACAGATACATAATATTTGAATACTCCATCAAGTTCTTTTTTCTTGTTGTTCAAATCCTTACCTTCTGTCTTAGAATCAATACTAAGTGTTGGTTCCAAGGCAGAAAAGCAGTAAGAGCTAGGCAAGGGAAGTGACTTGCCCAGCATTATACACCATGGAAGTGTCTGAGATCAGATTTGAACCCAGGACTGTCTGTCTCCAGGCCTGGCTATCTACTGCACCACTTGGATAATGGATACTGTTGAATCATGCTGTCCAAAAAAAAAAAAAATCCTCATTTGCTACTTTCTTAGCCCAGAATCTAAATAGAATTCAGAAGACTACATACAGATTTTGAGGTAGAAAGAATATTCAGGTCTGCACTTAGCATCCATGTAAGAGTGTCCAGGGTAAATAGTTATTACATTAAAAAGACTCAAGTGTGTTGCTTAGACACAAGGGGACATTCAAAGCAGAGAAAAAAGCAACTCTCCTTTGCTTTTCCCTACACAGGAGCAGAATATCCTCCATAGTTCCTTCCTTCTCTATCTGTCCTGGCCTCTACCTCTTGTAAAGGATCCCCTGTAGGCCCCTAAAGCTATGAAGACTTTTACTTGAAACTGTCTCCTTTATCCTTTCCCTTAAACTAACAAGGAAAAAGAGCAGAGAAATGACCAATTGGTATTTATACCTTATAATTATTAGAGCCCTCACACTGAATATTTGGTTCAGGGGCTTCATTTGGAGTAAATGTGCTTATTGAAGCAATGTAGTTGAGGTGAGTATTATAGGCAGATGATAGTAAAGAGAAACCTTCTTAGCAACGGATAGTTTTTCATTGTTACTTTTGTGAAATTAAAAGGTTTTATTTAAGAATTGGAAAAAAAAAATCTGTGGGGGAAATCTATTTAAAATATTTAAATTAAAACATTTCTTCACCTAAAAATAAGAGAAAAACAATTATATTCTTGCTATGAGGTAGTCAAGAGAACCAAGCACACAAGTATAGGGGAGGTACAGTGGTTTTTTAACTCACTACTGGGAGATAATCTACAGTGGTGACTTTCATTAATAATGAACTAAGGTTTCATCAAGCCTAAAATAAAGATAGTTTTATCAGTAACCTATAGCTGTGATGGTGAACCTTTGGCACACATGCCAAAAGGGCTACACAGAACCCTCTCTATGGGCATGCCTACAGTCGTCCACCAGAGATTGTTACTAGAAAGCCAGAGGAATTCAGGGTGGAGTTGTTCCCCTCCCCAACTCCATGCACCTGAGGTCATTCCTTACTTCTCCCCGCCCCTCTACCCAGCAGCCAATGGGAGTGCTTCCCCCCTCCCCTGTCTGGGGTAGGGTGTTGCAGTGTATGGCACTTGATTTCTGGGGAGTGGGGGAGATCAGGCATGGCATTCAGCCTGGAGGGTGGGATGGGGGCAGGGACTGGCATTCTGTCTCTAAAAGATTTGCTATCACTGACATATAGGTTTAGGATATGTGTGTATATGCACTCACATGTGTGCATATATGTAAATATATGCATGTGTATAATATATGTATTTGTATACTATATGTATATATATATACACATATTTTCTCTCATTCAAAAATCTAATTAGGAAGAATATATATTTGGAGAGACACAACTAATAAAATCTACCACCCTTTCAGCTGCTCACTGTAGTTTCTCACTAGAATTATTGAATATTATTTGGTCTAATGTGACTGTCAGTGCGTTACTGGAGTAGATATGTTGAAGCAAGGACAGAGGGTAGGGCTGCCTCCTGTTCAGGCAGTCATTCTGGCTGGAAATCATCTTTAGAGTGTAAAGATTTATGTACATCATCTCCTGAACCAAATTATAAAGTCCTGGAAATCTGGAATCATGTCCTATACTTCTCTGCATCCCCCAATCTAGCATCCCAAAGGAATAGGCTTTTTAATAATTCATACCTTTCCCTCTTCCAGAAAGATTTGACAACTTATAAAATTAAATTTCTAAAATGAAACAAATTAAATTTTTTAAAGCACATACCAAAACTAAATAGAATGAGTACATGTTACAAGGCACCTGAAATTAGTTAGTAATTATTGAAGTTGAGCACTAAATTTAGCTCTGAATATGCTGGTAGCCAAGTTAAAGAGGGATACATGTTGACATATTTCTTATTGTCTTATTAAAAGAAAACTTGGGGGGGGGGGCAGCTGGGTGGCTCAGTGGATTGAGAGCCAGGCCTAGAGACAGAAGGTCCTGGCTACAAATCTGGCCTCAGACACTTCTGATCTGTGTGACCCTGGGCAAGTCATAGCCCTTACCATTCTTCTGCCTTGGAACCAATACACAGTGTTGATTGCAAGGCGGAAGGTAAGGGTTTAAGGCAGTGATTCCCAAAGTGGGTGCTACCACCCCCGGTGGGTGCTGCAGCAATCCGGGGGGGGGCAGTGATGGCCACAGGTGCATTTATCTTTCCTATTAATTGCTATTAAAATTTTAAAAAAATTAATTTCCAGGGGGCTAAGTAATATTTTTTTCTGGAAAGGGGGCGGTAGACCAAAAAAGTTTGGGAACCACTGGTTTAAGGGGAAAAAAAGAAATGAAGAAAAGAAAACTTGTAAGTTTGTTTGGAGAGAGTCTTTTTTCTTGGTATTGAATTTTAAGGAAAAATTTTATCACATAGATCTTTTTTTTATTTTTTTAATTGATTAAGAAAATTTTTCCATGGTTACATGATTCATGTTCTTTCCCTCCCCTCTTCCCAACCTCCTCCCATAGCCAATGCACAATTCCATTGGGTTTTACATGTGTCATTGATCAAGACCTATTTCCATATTGTTGATATTTACATTAGGGTGATCATTTAGAGTCTACATCCCCAGTCATATCCTCATCGACCAATGTGATCAAGCAGTTGTTTTTCTTCTGTGTTTCTACTTCCACAGTTCTTTCTCTGGATGTATCACATAGGCCTCGAGCTCAAGGGCATTAGGTAATAGCAATAGTTTTACAGAAGACACATTGAAATGGATATTTCTTATATCAACTAAATAAAAGCTGTAAGCATGGCATTAAATTTTAATTCAGGAATTTCCTCAGCTGAGAAAATATGGTTTTGATATATTACTTTCTTTTCTTTCTTTTTTTGTGGGGTGGTATATTACTTTCTGATAAATCAGATTAATTCCATTTGAAAATCTAGATCAAAGATATCAAACATGAAACCCACTATACTGTCTAGTGTGACCTGAACCAGATTAAAATGTAATTGGGAAATATTCAACAAAATAAAACAATAGTAAAACAAATAATATGTTGTTTTCTAGTAAAAATATAGCCCTTAGACATCCTTATTTTAGAATTGAGTAGCTCCATTTCTATTTTAATTTTGACACCTTTGGTGTAGAGTAATCCTTTAACTTAACTGTTAAATGATCTCTTTCAAGTACCAGATATCTCTAGGGAGCTATTGACAAGTATAGGATTACAATCAATTCATGATGAGTTCCTGAAGTGTTGATGATATTGTGTTGTTAATTAATGAAGGATCCATATGCTTTGGATATCAGATGTGCTGAAAGCAGAAGAAACGCTCTTGTGAAGATTTTGGGGGCATGATTTGCTCTGAGTTGAAGCAAACAGCTTGCTTCTATTCAGAGTTGAAATATAGGAGTACCTGTGGATAAAATAAATACAAACCCAAAGTGTTCTGCTTGGCATTCAGAGCCCTTCATAACTTAGCCCTTTCCTACCTTTCTAGTCTTCTTATACCCTATTTTCCAACATTTAGTCTTTAGTTCAGTGACATTGGCCTTTTCCTTGAACAAGACACTTCATCTCTCTTTCTCTTGACTCCTGGCATTCTCTCTGGCTGTCCTCCAAGCATGATATGTTCTCCCTCCTCAGCTCTGCCTATTGAACTCCCTGGCTTTCTTTTAAGTCTCAACTAAAATCCTATTTTTTTTATTGGAAGCTTCCTCCAACCTTTCTTAAATCTAATGTCTTTTTTTTTTGTTTGTATTTATTTTATCCACAGGTACTCCTATATTTCAACTCTGAATAGAAGTATGGGGCAAATGGGGAATAACTAACTTCTCTGTTAATTATTCCCCATTTGTCCCATATATAGTTTGTTTTATATATATTTGTTTACATGTCTCCCGCATTAGATCATAAGCTCTGTAAGGGCAAGGACTGTTTGTTGCCCCTTTTTGTGTTCCCAGTGGTTAGCACAGTACCTGGCACATAGTAAGCATTTAAATGCTTATTGTTTATTGATTAATATTTTTCCTCAAAAGAGAGCTTTGAGTCTTTCATCACATAGACAATATTTGATTAAGATGTCCAAGTACTTTAACAGCATCTAACCTGGTACAGAATTTTGAGTCCTGAAAAGCTTTAAGGGCAAGTGTTAATGATCCTCCATCTCAGCCATAAAAGACCCTCAGAATAGCATCTGTATACTATTTAATTTTTAAGTAGAATTGTACTACAATGGGCCCATCAAGATAAATTAGAGTAATGAATTTATAGAAAGATTTTGCTTATTTAGCATTGTTCATTTAGATGTTGGAGAATATATAGATTTATAGAATGTTAGACCTTGAAATGACCTCAAACATAAAAACCAGTCCAGCCTTGTATATATAATACTATGATTTTAGTTTTTAGTTCGTTTTTTTTAAACCCTTACCTTCCATCTTGGAATCAATACTGTGTATTGGTTCCAAAGCAGAAGAGTAATAAGGGCTAGGCAATAGGGGTTAAGTGACTTGCCCAGAGTCACACAGCTAGGAAGTATCTGGAACCAGATTTGAACCCAGGGCCTCTAGGCCTGGCTCTCAGTCCACTAAGCCTCCTAGCTGCTCCTTGATTTTAGTTGATGCATAGCCAACAAGTACAATTACATGTTAAGTCTATTTCTAGTTAAACCTAAAATTGTCAGCTGCATTAAGGATGCTTGTATTTTTCCACAACTATAAGATATACATAGACCAATGTACCTCAGAGTTATACTACATTATAGGATAAAAGGAAAGTGATGAAGCCATTTTGTACATTCTAACATTCTAATTTATGACATCAATTCCTGTCCATTCAGACTTTATCAATAGTATGCCTCAGGCTTCAAAGAAGCAATAATAGCTCCATTCCATGTAGTTTGTCTCTAGCTTTTTCCTACCCATAGAATCAAAGACTGGTGAAAAAATAACAAAAAATTAGAAGTTTTATGCAGTTATCTGATTCCATCCCACTCCCAAAATAGAATAGTGTTGCAATGATCAGTAGTTGAACAATTGGTTGAAACTTGCTAGCTACTAAAGAAAAATATTAGATGAAAAAATCCAATTCTGCCATTTGTTGAGGAAAATGGCATAGAATTTTGTGGAGACATTTAACAAGAGTAATGGTATAATAGTTCAGAAAAAATTAAAGGTTCCCATTTTGGGTATGATAGATAACGCTTTGGAGTCTACTCTGTACTATGAAGTTATTTAAGGTAAATAATTTAGCAAGGATTGGTTAGGGCTCTATCATTTGATATAGTCAAAAGAACTTCTGATGGATCCTTTTTTAGCTTTATATTATTTGACTGAGTGTTACAGAGTGAAGTTATTAGATCCCACCCAGCTAGAGAGAAGTCTGTGTTCTATAAAATCTAGAAATTGACTTTAGGGTCAGATAATTGAATGAAATAACTTGTTTGTGGTAAGCTTCTTTGCATTTGACAAATGTGCCACAAATTTATATTAAGGGAGCCAAGAATCCAAGAGCAAGAAAGTTTAGTTGAGGGACTTAAAGGGTTAAGGCTAGCAACAAACTTCAAGTAACCATATGACCCTAATGGAATTAGTTTTGTACTGTTTTAGGGACTCTTGATATTGGTGGTCCAATTTCATTTCATAAACATTTACTGAGTTCCTACAATGTACAAGACACCAATCAACATAGTTGTTCTCCTTTTAGTTCTACATACCCCTTTGTAAGCATGTTATACAGTTTGGGTACTCTATGCATTTTGATGGCGAGAATCCATGTGAGTCTGAAAACCCTGAGGAACTTTCTACTTCTAAAATAGTTCCAGGTGAGATAGTAGGGCCTCTGGGCCAGGACCTTGGATACTTGTCTAAAGAAGAGCTTTGTCTTTGTGTTCCTGAGAAAAATGTTGGGACTTTGTTCAACTGTCCATTAGGAAGAGATAAGGATAGGGAAATCTCTGAAGTAATATGGTTGCTAGGGGCAGCAATTGCTAATGAGAATAGGTTTAAGACTACTTTACCTAGATTCAGCCTGCCAAACATTATCTATACCCACCTGAGGGAATGGTGGTACTCTCTCATTGCCCATTTATCAATAGATTGTTTCTCCTATGATTCCTCTTTTAGGCATACTGTGAGCAACAGTGTTCCCAAATCCTATATTCAGTGTTATCTCCACTGGCTGAATCCATAGCTTCTCAGGGAAATATATTACAACAAAATAAATTTTAGGGGATGTGACTTGTGCATTTATTTACTGGGATAAATAGAAATTGGATAATGAAATTTCATTTTTAATTGCCAAATTAATGAAAAAATGAACACATTTGAGTTTTCATTTAATATTGTCAAAAGATGTCTACATCTAAAAGCAAAATTTGATCGATGTAATAATTTTGGAAACTGGTATTCCTAATCTATTTTTAATAATCTTTCTCCTTTGTTTGTAGAACTCTCTTGAATAAGATGCCATTGAACAGATTGGCTACTGATGAATGTGAAAGCCATGAGTCTAAGCTATGGAGTTGGAAAGAGCTGAAGTTAAGAAAAAAAGAAATAGATGCAGAAGGCAAATTTAAGACATTGTTTCATTCTGAGGTATGGAATGAGCATTATTTCCTTGTGTGCAAGGAAATTGATATTTTGACAGAGATAGTATGGTAATAAATGTGTTGTGAGAGTTGATTGTGCTATATTAACTATTTGTAATAAGTGTCTATTAAAACCTTAAAAATCTGTAAGCCATTTGAGTACTATTTTTAACTGCATCATGTTTTACTTTTGTATTCTGGGAATTGATCTTAGTTTTCTATTCAGTCAAGTGGATATTCAAGTGAAAACAGAACCTGGAGTGTTTCTTTGAAGCTTGATCTGTCTTGCTCAGTCATAAGACTTTGAACATTTAGGAGCAAGATCAGTCCATTGCTATATTTGAGAAATTTAACCTTTCCAGGCTCAGTTTTCCTCTTTAGGAAACTGAGATTTAATTAGATATACCCACTTCCCAGGCATGATGGAAATATTGTACCCATAAAAGAAAATTCCTTGAGGGAGGGTAGAGATTATTGTCAGCATGTGAAGTTTTATTGTCATTGCTTGATTTTACAAAGTTTCTAGACTTGATCATTTATGCTGAGTAATTTTTTTCAAATGCCTGCTTTTGTTTTCTTAAGAAAGAAAAAAGGTGTCTACAGTGTCTCCATGAACATATATAGGCAAATATATATGTGTTTTGAGAATTTTATGAGTATAATGTAATTTTAATGGGAAAAGATAGTGCCCTCTGAAGAACTTTCTGCATGTTTCCTTTTGGTATTTTACTTGGTGTGCTGTAGTGACACTACTCTTTAGTTTCTATGATCCTGGTGATCATTTTAAGTATTTTATTTCAGTGTTTATTTCATAAGATTTTGTAAATAAAAACACTAAGTTAATCATGTCTTTGAATTGCAGTACTCATGCTAATTGATATTGTATTGGATTTGTTAAATTAAAATATTCCAACACCTTTAATAAGTAAAATTGTCTCTTTTTTGAAAAGTTTTTTTTTTAGGTTAAAAGTCATTTTTATTAATCCACACAAAATCTTTAAAATTAATGTAAACCAAATAAAAATAAAACCCATAAAACAAAGTCAGACAATGAGGGCAAAGATACTCATTCCTTTACCCTATTTATAATGTTTGTATCAAAAACTGTTGTCCTTTAATTTATGGACCTAAAGTAAGATATGAATTCTTCAGTAAACTAGGATGTTTCAGGAAAGTCAGAATTCATTGTTTCTTTATGATATTACTTTATCAGTGGAAATAATTTTAAAGAAGCCACATTAGGGGTAACGGTATCTCAATGGCTAGAGATACAAGCCTGGAGATAGGAGGTCTTGGTTCAAATCTAGCTTCAAATTCTTCCCAGCTGTGTGAGCATGGGCAAGTCACTTCTTAACCCCAGTTACCTAGCTAGCCCTTACTGCTATTCTGCCTTTTTTTTTTTTTTTTTTTTTTTTACATTTATTAATATTCATTTTTAACATGGTTACATGATTCATGCTCCTCCTTTCCCCTTCAACCCCCCCCCCCGCACCCCCCCTACCCATGCGCATTTCCACTAGTTTTGTCATGTGTCCTTGATCAAGACCAATTTCCAAATTGTTGGTAGTTGCATTGGTGTGGTAGTTTCGAGTCTACACCCTCAATCATGTCCACCCCGACCCATGCGTTCATGCAGTTGTTTTTCCTATATGTTTCCTCTCCTGCAGTCCCTCCTCTGAATGTGGGTAGCATCTTTACCATAAATCCCTCAGAATTGTCCTGGGTCATTGCATTGCTGCTGGTTCAGAGGTCCATTACATTCGATTTTACCACAG
>NC_058133.1:176460752-176487919 GCF_016433145.1 Gracilinanus agilis
AATCTCAGTTTTGAACTCTTCCATAGCTTGTGAGGAGTTTTCCTTATTTGAGGAGGGTCCGGATGCTTGTTTGTTCTCCTCCTCTGTTTGCTCGGTTGTCTGGATTTTCTCTGTGTAAAAGCTGTCGAGTGTTAAAGACTTCTTCTTTTTGTTATTATTCTTTCTCTTCTGAACCTCCTGATGCTGATGCTGAGTAGCCATCATTAGCCCAGCAGCTTCTCAGCTTTATCCTCGGGCTCAGTGTCTGTTCCCAATCTATTGGCTCCTGAGGTCTGAATTCTGGTTTTTTCCAAGGTCAAGCCCCCTGGTGGGCCCTCTTGCTTGATCCTCTGCTGGAGGTTTCTTTACCAGTCTCAGGGCGCTGCTTCCACAGTCGTATACCCGTCTGCACTGGTTCCCCACTTAGGCTTAGTTCTGCCTCCACCCACGCCTCTACTCAGCCGGCACTCTGCGCGCCCAGCGTCCTGCTCCGGCGCGCGCGCTCAGATTTCGCGTGCTTTTTTTGACTTAATGGGGTCCTGAGTCTTGCTGCTGTCAGGAACAGGTCCCGGAGCTGCTGATGACTCGATGGGTGCCCCAAACTTGCTCTATTTCTTTTTAGCTGGGTTCGGAGCTATAGGTGAGTGTGGAGGGGGTGGGGGTGGGGCGGTTGCTCAGCTCGTGATTGAGTGAGTGAGAGCCCTTTTTAGCTTGGAAATGTCTCGATTCCACGTACCTTCCACGCTGTGCCCTGTTGTGGGGTTCCTCCGTTCGTCTGGACTTGTTTTTATGTCCCCTTGAGGAGTTTTGTATGTTTCGGTCAGGAGAGGTTAAGAGCTGCTTCTTACTCTGCCGCCATCTTAACCCGGAAGCCGCCTTTTTTGTTTTAATGAAGAAGAATTTCCATTTTCTTTGTCATTGTATCTTAAGGACCTTGGGAGTCTATAAGTCATTTGCAACTGAAACCTTCCCTATATCTTGTTTCTATGTGTATTCCCAGTGCTTTGCATATAGTAAGTACTTAATAAAAGCTCTCTCTTCATGTACTCATTGTTGATACAACTGATTAATACAGCTGCTCCTAAAATCAAACCTTAATAACAAAACCTCAAGTAATTTGTGTGTATTTTGTTTTAAGCTCCATTAATTTGGTCTCAACAGGATAAGGCCAACTTGAATCAATAAAAGATGAATCATTGAAATAAACTTAATTGAATCTATGATCTCCTCTATATGAACATCCCTTGAATTTGTTCAGATGGCATTCCATCCATACTTCAATCTATGTAATTTTTGTCCATGTTCTTCTATAGTCTTCCCATAGAGGATATAGCCAACGTGTGGAAGGAAAATTTATTTTCTAGGTCTCATTTACATTTCATAAGTAGCAATGTAGCTCTCAGACCATCTATCTGGTGTCCTTAACTTTTACAAGATGACCAGCTAGATTTCAAGAAATAGTAGCTTTATTTCAAAGTGATAACTTGGAAATAAATACAGAACTTCCAAGTAGTTAGAAAACCCACTCTTTAATTGAGAAAAAAGGATAGGCTCATTAATCTAGTCACCACAGAGAGTTATAAACAACGTTCCATACAGAACCAAAGGCTCTGAGACTCTGGGAACTGTATCACTGGGAGAAGACGCCATACTAGATGCCAACTCCAAAGAATATACCCTTTTGGGAAGTTTACAAAGACTAACCACAAACAGGTATGTAAACCTCCTAACATTCAGCAGCTATGGCATTAGAGAATGATCAGTTGTAACAAATTAAAGACAAGGGTCAAACTCAGGAGCTGGGCTTCCAGAGAGGAAACTTTTATCCAATAGAGAAGCCTCCAAAACAAAAAGGTGTTTAACATTCGAATCAAAATAGGTGTGCTTAGTACTGGGGTTTCTCAAAAGTAAGGGTAAATTGAGCCATCCAGAAATCCATGTTGACAAAAGCATAAAAAGAAGGCTTTAGGAATCTATTTTTAAGAAATAAAACTATTCTTAATTTTGTTTATATGTATATTGTGTTCCTGAAGTAGTTTAATTGAGCTCGAAATAGCTCATTCTTGAATATTTTACTTTTTCCCCTTATAATTTTATTAACTGTGTAGCACTGATTTGCATTTTTTAGATTTTCCTTTATTTTTTTATTTAATTTTTTGTTCCAAATTCTTTTCTTCCCCCTCCCCCAGCCACTGAGAAGACAACAACTTTCTGCATTTTTCATGTTCATAATAATTTTTCTTTAAGAAAGAAGAAATTTTGCCTCGATTTATCTCAGCTGATTTGCATTTTGAAGAAAGAGT
Organism: Gracilinanus agilis; assembly: GCF_016433145.1. Lineage (NCBI taxonomy): Eukaryota > Metazoa > Chordata > Mammalia > Didelphimorphia > Didelphidae > Gracilinanus > Gracilinanus agilis. Next base: position 176,463,035 of record NC_058133.1, read on the forward strand.
TTAGTACTGTTGTAAGGTAGATTAATAAATCATTATTTAGGAGGCTTAGCAGGCAGGGCTGAAGGATTCTAAATGGAATGGGGAAGCAGGAAGTGTTGCTTCTCTCTCTGGGAGGGACTCCATGTTGGCTGGGAACAAGTTGTAACTGACCCCCTGAAAGACCTCAGAGGAAGTGGAGTTTGTACCCTGATTTCCTAGGATCTAGAAGGAAGACAGTCATCTGCTTGTGGGAGATTTTTGGTTGAGACTATTAAACCTAACCTGAGTTGCTGGTTAACTTGGGCTGGTTTAGCTCCCAGATCTACCCACCTGAAGGAGTATTGACTGTGCTTCTGGAAGAGCTGCAACATCGCTGGAGTGAGACAGGACTCTGCAGTGAGGATATCCCGCTTCCCTTCTTGATCTCCATTGTGCCCTGTCCTGCCATAGTTTCTAGCTTAGTGTAGATAAGTCCATTCCCTGTCCCTGAGCCTTGCCCATAGACTGGTAGAATAGAACCCCCTTTTCCCTTCTTTAGACTATAGTTTTCTTTACTTAAACCTGTGTTTATAAGCCCTCTTATCAATATCATTTACTTGCAGTTTCTCTGACTCTCTGGCCAGGTGGGTCATTGTGGCAGTTACGGCCCAACAGTCACTCCTTTCAACTGCCATTTCCCAAACTGCCAAACCCAGTTTCCCAGCTTGTTAAGTCCCCACCTATTGTCCATTCCTGCCTCTTACTCACCCTTCTGAACGCAGATAAATATTTAATTTAACCCCCTGGTTTTACCATAAGACTACCTATATGGGGCCTACCCATGGGAAGGACGCTATCCCTGTTTGGCTCAAAGGAAGGAAGAATAGATATCTCTGGTTTCTCCAAGGAAGATTTTCATACTTGTCAGAAGGGGAATCAGGAGATTGGTGTCAGAGAAAGGGGGTACAGGATTAGAAGAATATCTGCTTTCTTAAGTACTGTTCATCTAGGGGCATGATGGCGAACCTTTTGGAGACGGAGAGCCAGGCCCTGCCCCCATCCCCACCCCACCTCAGATTGAGTGCTGAGCCTGCTCCCCCCTCCCCAGACCAAGTGCCATTCCCTTTCCCCACACCTAGTGCCGGGTACACCTTGCCCCCACCTTACCCCACACAGGGGAAGGAGGAAGTGCTCCCATTGGGCTGCTGGGAGGAGGGGTGGGTGAAGCGAGGAATGTCCTCAGAAAGTGTGTAGAGGGGGAGAGGGGTGGTCTAAGCACTTTGTTCCCCTCCAGCTCTGCCACCTATGAGCTGCCCACCATACCTTCTATGTGCTTCCATTGGGCTACTGGGCAGAGGGACCGGTGAAGTGAAAAATTGTTGTCAGGCTTGGTGGAGAGGGAGAGGGAAGCATCTTCGAGTCCCTCTGCCTTTAGTAACCAACTCTGGGTGGGGAGAGGGTGGCTGCATGCCCAGCCACTCTCTGTGTGCCATCTTTGGCACCTGTGCCTTTGATTTGCCATCACTGATCTAGGGTCATGTTGAGGAACCTATGGAATGTGTCTCCCTCTCCACATGTGCCTGAGGACATTTCTCTCATCACCCACCATTCTGCCCAGCAGCCCAATGGGAGCGCTTCCTCCCTCCCCCGTCGGAGGTAAGGCAGGGGGCTCATATGCAGCATGAGTGTGCAGTTTGGGCACTTGATCTCTAAAAGGTTCACCATCACTGATGTAGGGGATATGATCAGGTTTCATCTAACTTTTGGTTGCTTTTGCCATTTTGGAGGGAAGGAAGAACCCCAAGCTCTATATTCAAGGCTTGACCTCTTCCCCACCAAATACCAGTTCGACAATGAACAATACAGAGTAGCAAAGAAACCCATTTATCCAAATCAAACAAAAATTAGAGAAAATATGCATAGGAGAATATATATTAGACAAAATGGAGTGAAAGTATTCTCCCATTGGGATCAAGAAAAGAACTCAAGTAAGAGTAGCCTAGATCTCACACAAGGGGAAACCTCTCTGCTGTAACCATTTGGGAGTAGGGACATGATGGATACCACCTACTCTTATTATGTCTTCCCAGAGTCTTTTCCTTCAACAAACTTAAATGGGGTTGGCCTCTTTCATCTTCCCTTGAAGTTGGAAGCAAAAAATCAACTTAATTGAGGACTCTTGCTTGAAAAATTCCCCAAAGAAAGGTTGGCTTAGAACTGAAACTCTTGCCTCTCTATCTGCCTTGCCTCTTAAGCAGGGCAGAGGCTTCATCTCTCATACCAAAGGGTTTTGAGATAGGGGTTACACATCTAAAGGTAAATTTCAATCCAGAACATTCCTTAATTCCTTGCCTAAATTGAAATATCAGCAATGCTTTTATTAAGTGCCTGCTGTATAAGGGTTCTGTGCTAGATGCTTTGGATAGACAAAAGTGAAAATCATCAATGAGCTTATCTATTCTATAAGAGAGAAAAAATATATGTATATATATATGTGTGTGTGTGTGTGTATATTACATTAAGGTGGGGGAGGCAGCTAGCTGGCTCAGTGGATTGAGAGCCAGGTCTAGAGATGAGAGGTCCTTGGTTCAAATGTAGCCTCAGACACTTCCTAGCAATGTGACCCTGGGCAAGTCACAACCCCCATTACCTCAACCTTACTGCTCTTCTGCTGGGGAACCAACACAATATTGATTATAAGATAGAAAGTGCAAGGTTTTTTTGTTTGTTTGTTTGAATAAATACATGGGAGGGGAGATACTAGTACCTGGGGAGATTAAGAAAGGACTTTGGTTAGAATGCTATGCTTAAGCTGAGTCTTGAAGGACAGTTATAGAGAGAAAAAGGGAGTACATTCTAGGTATGGAATGTCAGATGCAATAGCAAAGAGGTGGGGGCCTTGACGTGAAAAGGCAGATAGGACCAAGAAAAGTAAATTTATTATTATCCTAGAAAGATATATTGAGGTCATGTTATGAGGGGCACTAAGTACCAAATAAAGCAGTTTGGTTTTGCTCCTAAAAATCATGGCATTGTTAACTGCTCTTGGTGGATGAGGTTTTATTTTTCACATAATTTTATTTTATTATTTTTTTATTGTAGATGTATGTGTTTATCTTTTTTTATTTTTAATTTTATTTAAAATATTTTCCATGGTTATATAATTCATGTTATTTCTCTCTCCTCTTCCCTCCTCCCTCCTGGAGCTGACAAGCAATTCCACTGGGTTATACATATATTAGCACTCAAAACCTATTTCCATACTAATATTTTTGCAATAGAACAATCTTTTAAAACCAAAACCCCAAATCACATACCCATATAAACAATTGATAAATCATGTTTTCTTCTGGATTTCTACTCCCATAGTTCTTTCTCTAGATGTGGATAACATTCTTATAAGTACCTCAGAATCATTCTTTATCATTGCATTACTCTTAATAGCAAAGTCTTTTACGTTTGATCATTTCACAATGTTTCAGATTCCTTTATATAATGTTCTCCTGGTTCTGCTCATTTCACTCTGCATCAATTCATGGGAGTCTTTCCAGTTCTTATGGAAATCAATCAGTTCATCATTCCTTATAGCACAAGAGTATTCCATCACCATCATATACCACATTTTGTTTGGCCATTTCCCAATAGAGAGACACGCCCTAATTTTCCAATTTTTTCCACCACAAAAAACACATTTAAAAATATTTTTCTATAAACAGATCCTTTCCCATTTTTAAAAACTCTCTTTGGGATGAAAACTTAGTGGTATGGCTAGATCAAAGGGCATGCATTCTTTTAAAGCCCTTTGGGCATAATTCCAAATTGCCTTCCAGAATGGTTGGATCAATTCACAACTCCACCAGCAATGCATTAGTGTCCCAATTTTGCCACATCCCCACCAACATTTATTATTTTCCTTTACTGTCATATTGGCCACTCTACTAGGTGTGAAGTATGTAAGGATGGAATTTGTGCAGAGGGGGATGGGACAGAAGGAGCCAGAGAAGGAGTAACTGAGGGTTGGTGACAGTTGGTGACAGTTAAGACCAGAGGGAATTCTGGGTAATTCTCTGGAGAAGGAGAGGAGGAGGACTGAGAGAGGGAGGAGGAGAACATCCCAGCTCGAGTCCAGTCCTGAGGGCTTCCTGAGGATCTTTCTTTGGACATTGAAACCATGATTCCCTGGTCAAAGGCATCCCATCGCTTCTCACCCAAAAAGACTTCAACCGTTGAGTTAAGTTTTGGGACTCCATTGTGGGAGCAATTTCTTAGTCCCCTTCCCCCATTACCCAACCTTGCTGAGAGACCCTTTCTGGTCAAACTTACAATTATAGAAATAGAAACAGAAGGAGAAGGGGCGGGAGATGCTTAGGAGTGGGAACCCCAAAGGCTCCCACCTGAGTGACGGACCCCATAGAAATAGAGAAGAGGCACCCCAAACCCCTCTGCCCTTTACCCCCTTCCCTAACCTCTCAATTGCGAACAATAAAAGCCATTCATTAGTCAGATGGCATTCCAGAGAGCCTGAGAGACAACAAGGGAGGAGGGAAATCACAGTTTGGTCTGGCTGCCTCCATCTTGGAGCCAGACTACCCACTGTGAAGTTGACTGACCTCAGGGAAGGCTTGTGTGAACCCTGCCCTCATTCAGAATCGGATTGGGGTACTGCATACCTCCTCTTACAGGGAAGCCTTGTCCCTAACTCCTGTGGGGTGGCACAACCATCCAGGTCACCCAGTTTTGGGGTGACACCCCCTCGAAGTCTCTGAGAGTGTATATATGGTGGGAGGGAAGAGCTAGAAGAGAGTCTCACATCATAGACTTTATCTCCCCTTCTATCATAACATTAATTACTGGCTCTGTTTATTCTTATAGGTGCTACCTCATGGTTATTTTGATTTGCATTTTTCTAATCAGGACGGATTTAGAACATTTATTATGTGATTATTGATAGTTTTGATTTCTTCATCTGAAAACTACCTATTCATATCCCTTGACAATTTGTCAATTGGGGAGTGATTTGATTTTTTATAGATTTGACTTAGTTCTTTGTATATCTGAGAAATTTGTTATAAATTTCCCCCCCTAGTTTGTTGCTTCCCTTTTAATTTTGGTTGCATTGGTTCCATTTGTACAAAAACTTTTAAATTAATATTATCAAAATTATTCATTTTACATCTTGTAATTTTCTCTACATCTTGCTTGGTCTTAAATTCTTCCCTTCTCCATAGATTTGACAAGTATACTATTCCACATTCACCTAATTTATTTATAATATCACTCTTTATGTTTAAGTCATATACCCATTTTGAACTTATTTTGGTATAGGGTGTGAGATATTGGTCTAAACCTAATTTTTGCCATACTCTTTTCCAGTTTTCCGAGCAGTTTTTTGTCAAATAGTGAGTTTTTATTACCAAAGCTGGGATCTTTAGATTTATCGAACACTAGATTGCTGAGGTCATTTCCTCCTAGTCCAGTGATAGGCAAACTATTCCCCGCAGGCCAGATCCAGGCTGTAGTTTGCCCATCACTGCCTTAAGTGACTCCCTAATCACTACACAACCACATCCAGATGTAGTAATTAGGGAATTGCTTAAGGCAGTGATGGGCAAACTATGGCCTGGATCTGGCCCTCAGGGAATAGTTTGCCTATCACTGTCCTAGTCTATTCCATTGATCCACCCTTCTATATCTTAGCCAGTACCAGATTGTTTTGATGATCATTGCTTTATAATACAGTTTAAGATCTGGTACTGCTAGACCACCATCCTTCACATTTTTTTTCCATTAGTTTCCTTGACATTCTTGATCTTTTGTTCTTCCAGATGAATTTTGTTACTATTTTTTCTAGTTCTATAAAATCGTTTTTTGGTAGTTTGACAATATACCACTGAATAAATAAATTTAAATAGGGTGGTCATTTTTATTAGCTCATCCTACCCATGAGCAATCAATGTTTTTCCAGTTGTTTAAATCTAGTTTTATTTGTGTGAAGTGTTTTGTAGTTGTGTTCATATAATTCCTGTGTTTGTCTTGACAGATTCCCAAATATTCTATATTGTCTAGAGTGATTTTAAATGGAGTTTCTCTAACTCTTGCTCCTGATTTTTGTTAGAAATATATAGAAATGTTGATGATTTATGTGGGTTTATTTTGTATCCTGCAACTTTGCTAAAGTTATTATTTCCACTAGCTTTTTAGTTGATTTTCTAGGATTCTCTAAGTATACTATCATTGCAAAGAGTGATAGTTTAGTTTCCTTATTACCTACTTTAATTCCTCCCATTTCTTTTTTCTTCTCTAATTGCTACAGCTAGCATTTCTAGCACAGTATTAAAATAATAGTGGTGATAATGGGCATCCTTACTTTACTCCTGATCTTATTGGGAAGGCTTCTAACTTTTCCCCCATTGCAGGTGATACTTGCTGCTGGTTTTAAGTAAATACTACTTATTATTTTGAGGAAAGGCCCATCTATTCCTATACTTTCTAGTATTTTCAATAGGAATGGATGTTGTATTTTGTCAAAGACTTTTTCTGCATCTATTGAGATAATGATGTGATTTCTTTTGGTTTGATTATTGATGTGGTCAATTATGTGGATGGGTTTCCTAATATTAAACCATCCTTGTATTCCTGTTATAAATCCCGCCACGTCATAGTGAATAATTCTTATGATAACTTGCTGTAGTCTCTTTGCTAGTATTTTATTTAAGATTTTTGCACCTATGTTCATTAGAGATTGATCTATAATTTTCTTTCTCTGTTTTTGGTCTTCCTAGCTTAGGTATCAGTAGCATATTTGTTTCATGAAAAGAATTTGGCAAGACCTCTTCTTTGCTTTTTTTGTCAAATAGATTGTGTAGTATTGGGATTAATTTTTCTTTGTGGAAGTTAAAATTAATATGCAAAATACTAAATATTATATTTATGAATATTTTATTAATAATAAACTAACAAAGGAGACTAACTAAAAGGTACTAACCAGCTAGCTCCTAGGAACCAAAGAGAAAGAGGGAAGAGTTACAGCCAACTATAAAACAATAATGTGACCATGTAAACATGGAGATGTGAGAGACATTAAAGGGAATTTTGGGAAAACTAAGGGATTTATGGGGGATGAAGTCCAAGATTCAAAATTTCCATTTATACATATCCCCTGTAATCCTTTGGGAGACCAGTCACCCCAATGGATCATAATAACATAATCAACATATAAATTGCAATAAAAGGAGAAAAAACCCCTAGAAAATAATTAAGCAGATCCAAACTGTACTTTGTAACTTTAGGTACTCAAACTGTTGTTTCAGAGTTTGAGCATGCTTTGAAACAGCATTATTCCTGAAGAGGCTGAATGGAGTTTGTTTATAGAATAAACTAAAAGAAGCAAAATTTATAGAGGAAGAACAATAGGTTATTTGCATGTGAGAGAACTGGCTTCTCTTGGTCAGGAGAAGGCCAAAAGACAAAATCCCAAAAGCTTCTACTTCAAATCTAATATGATCTCTCTGCCCTCAAAGGAAAAGGCAAAGGAGTCCCCTTCTTCTGGAAAAAAAAATCCCGAGTTATAAGTCTCTTAGCCAGGAGTCCAAGATCAGCTTAAGGCTTTGGCTTAAAAAATGGTAGCACAACTAGCAGCAATGCAAGGATCCAGAGCAAGGCTGAGGGACTTATAAGAAAGAAAACTAGCCACATTCAAAGGAAGAACTGTGGGAGAAGAAACACAGAAGAAAATCAACTGCTTGAACACATGGGCTATTGGGGGTATCATTGGGGTTGTAGACACTAAATGATAACTAGTCCAACTATCAATAACATGAAATTAGGTCTTGATCAATGATACATGTAAAACCCAGTGGAATTGTGCTTCGGCTAAGGGGAGTTAGTGGGGTTTGGGGGAGAGGGAAAGAACATGAAATATGTAACAAGGAGAAAATATTCAAAATTAAAAAAAAAAGATTTTAAAAAATGGTAGCACAGGCTGGAAAACCCACGTGGGTGGGGGAAGGGATTGAAGTTCTCACCAGTCCATTGGAAAAAAGCAGTTCAGATTGGCTAGGATTGGCAGGCTACAGGCTGGGTGGGGAACCATGAGGAATGTTGACTCAGTCAGATGGGTGTGAAAAGGCAGCAGCAGCTAAAGCAGGTGGGCTGGCAGGCAGAGTCTGCAGTGGCTGAGAAGGGGCAAAAGGGAAACTCCAGCTTCCAGCTCTTGGGCAAACTTACTAACTATACTGAAAATCTATTTAAAAAAATTTGAGAATTCTATTCCATCATGGTTGGCCATAATTGGCTATTAAAATTAATATGCAAAATACTAAATATTATATTTATGAATATTTTATTAATAATAAACTAACAAAAGAGACTAACTACAAGGTACTAACCAGCTCCTTCCCAAGAACCAAAGAGAAAGAGGGAGGAGTTACAGCCAACTATAAATCAATAACATGACCACGTAAACGTGGAGGCGCAAGAGACATTAAAGGGAATTTTGGGAAAACTAAGGGACTTATGGGGAACGAAGTCCAAGGTTGAAAATTTCCATTTATACATCATCAAATGTTTGACAGAATTCAATAGTGAATCCATCTGACCCTGGGGCTTTTTTCCTGGGGAGTTCATTGAAGGCTTGTTTGATTTCTTTTTCTGAGACTCAAGTACTTAAGTATTCTATTTCACATAGGCCATTTTAAATGATAACAGTGAGTGTCTTTAGTGACTTACGTTTCCAACTTCATCTGGGTCCCAGTAGATAGACTTGGCTTCCATAGGTAGGTATGTAGATTTAGGTAGATTTAGGTCTTTTCCCTGAAGAAGACTTAAAAGGGACAAGATGATGGATGGGCATCAGACGGTGTTTCCTACAAGTAATACAACTATGCCACTGTATTTAGGTTGCTTTTTTCATTCCACACAATCTGCAATTCTTATTCTAATAGATAAAAAGCCAAATGAAGCTCATGCAGCTTTAAAAAAATCACAAATAACCAAAACACCAGAGTTTTCAAATAACTACCCCTCTTAACCCTCTTTTATCAAGTTATTCAAATCCATTGTGTAAATATATAAATAGAGTATCAGTAGAGGACAAACTCAGAACTGAAAACATATAGAAGTTTAAGTCATCCAGCAGACAGGAGAGCTGAAAAATCTGACAAACTTACTTCTCACCTCCAATTACTCTTCCCATTCTCTCTAAGTTTTATGAGTTCAAACACAGGAACAAGGAAACCATCACTGAGTGGCCAGCATGGAGACAGTTTCCAAATTAGTAGATTGCTTGAGCTGGATAATGGGAGGAAACTGTGTACATTCCTTGCATCTCTCTTCAGCTCTAACTCCCCTTGAAGGTTTGGGGAGGTGGGGAGCAGCATAACTATCAGTAGCAAGTTCAACATTAAACAAATCTGGTTTCTAAGCAACAGATCTGATCTCTCAGTCACACTTAGCTAGATTCAAACAATGCAATAAAGTTTTCCCACAGTAGGAGAACAAATCATTATTTTGCTTCAAGATTTTATTTTAATGTGAAAATAAGGTTAATGTGAAACTAATTTTTCCCTTGATAAAGTAGAGGTGATTAATTCGCCTAGGTTTATTTTAAATTTTTGTAAAGTTCTCAACACTGACTGAGAAATAATTAAATACCAAATAATTCAATTAAATAATAAATAATAATAAAATAAATAGCTAAATAAAATTTAAATAATTTTAAAATAAATAATTAATTTTTTCATTTTTTGTAGATATTTTACATTCATATCTCTATTTATCGCTCCCTTTTATCAAAGATTTTAAAAAGGAGGAAAAGAGTTTGGTAAAACTAATATATATTTCCCCACACCTCTTCCCCAAGGCCAAAGTGTCTAGGTTAGTTAACCTCTCTGGGCCTCAAAAAAGCTACCCTGGCATCAAAACCATCTTGGACCTGTGGCAAGTTTATCCAAAGGACAAACTTTTTCCATGAAAGATCCCTATTAAAATCAGATCTATAGCAGCATGATCCAATGGGAAGAGTGCTGGATTTAGCATCAAAAGACTTGGGTTCAAATCCTGCCCCTGCTATGTGATCTTTGTTAAGTCATTTCTATGGACCTCAGGTCTCTTCCATCTCCATCTTTGTGATCCTCTGATCTCCAAATACTTAAAAGGACAGTTCCTTAAATTCAAAAGGTATGAATCTCGGTTTATTATCTTTTGTTCTAAACTTTCTTCTTCTCTCACTTGATTATTCCTTTTCCCTCATCTGTCACATCCAGTCAGTTGCTTGTGTAATGAGGGTTTATGACTAAATCTGTAATGGTGGTTGGTAAAGCTGTAAAGCAGTCAGGAAACTAATATGGATTAGTCACAAGCTGTAGACTCGAGGTACTGGATGTAGGAATGACAAATACCCAATGCCTAAGTCAGTCAAGGGATTGATGTATTTTCCCTTGGTAAGGACTAAACCCCTTTAAGATGGTTTCCCTTCAGCCTCTGACCTGGCTGAGGAAGTAACTCCTATTGGTTGGTAGTGAGATTAGACAGGAAGGGAAGTATGGTGCTTCCTGACTAAACAGTAATGGAGTTACTCTGTCTCTCTTAGAATCTTGAGCAGTCACTATTTAGATCTAAGATGAAGGTAGGACACACTAGTTCTTAAATTAAAGGATTTATTGAATAAATTGGTTTGGGAAAAGGGATTGGAGAGTGGGTTAGGAAACTATCAAACTAGTTTATTACTGCCTTCTAGATCTAAATTCAGGATGTTGATAAACCCCTTGCTCTGATCTTCAACTGTCCCAAGAGACCAGTCCTGGGACAGAAATAAAATGATCTCTTGATGGTAAATATAAAGCAATCTCTTGATAAGGAATAACTAGTATATCAGATTGATGTTCCTATTTGGTTAGCAATGATCTTTAACCCTACCTGGCCTAGGAAATTAAGATATCCCCATGTTCCACCTCCCTCAATCCACCTGGATCCCACCCCAAGGGGTAGAAGGGAAGGTGAGAAGTGAAGTAGAGAAAGAACCCCAGCCCTGGGTCTACAGGCCTTTATATACCCTGGGTCCAACTGCCAGTTGGTACCTGCCCTATGGCTCATGCCACGATCAACATTCCAACCAGGGCAACTGACAGATTGCTCTAAGAAACTATGGCAGTATTATTTTCTATATTACACTTGTTAATTTTGTATCCTGAACATCTATAACCTTCCATCCTCCTCTTCTCTATTCCCACTGTCACCAGCCTAGTACAAGAACTCATTACCATTTTGCATTGTGCCTCTCAAATGTTTTTGTGTAATTTCCCACATAATTATTGTAACTTAAGCTTAAGCACATACACACACACACACACACACACACACACACACATACACACACACACACACACACACATATTAAACTATAAACTGCTTTTGAATTGGGTCTGTCTTATCTCTATTCTACTACCTAGCTATTCCCTAAGTTCATGGTGTTTTGTATAATCAGTTATGTAAGTCATAGTTTGAGCCTCTCTCCAATGCTTGTTCCATTCACAATCCATGCAGAAATGGAAGTACTTAATTAAGACATTATAGGGGGCAGATGAGTGACTCAGTGGGTTGAGAGCCAGGCCTAGAGAGGGGAGGTCCTAGGTTCAAATCTGGCCTCAGACACTTGTGACTCTGGGCAAGTCACTTGACCCCCATTGCCTAGCCCTTACCACTCTTCTGCCTTAGAACCAATACACAGTATTGATTCTAAGATGGAAGGTAAGGTTTAAAAAAAAAAAAAAGACATTATAGCAAGGTAACTCACAGGAAACTAGAGGCCTACTTTCTCAGACATGTCCAACATGCTGATTTTTTTTTTTTTTTTGCTTAACTTTTCTTTGTTATAAGAGGGTTCTATTTGGTGGAAAGTTGGGAGGTAGGAGAGGTGAATCACTGAGAAATGATCACAAAATTTTAAAAGGCATCAATAAAACATTAAAAAAAGAAAAATGATAAAATTATTCTCATCTTCCTCCTTTTTACACAAAATGGATACAACTTCCTTTGGGTCTTGATGGGAAAGTAACTCCAAGAGAAACTTATGAGAAATTATCCTTCCTGATCATGCAGAAGGAAATGAGCATTTATATAGTACTTACAATGTGCCAAGCACTGTGCTAAGCACTTTATATATTATATAATTATATTTATATTATGTTATTATAATATTATTGTATTTTATATTATTATTATATTTTGTATATGTTATATATAATATACCTTGTATATTAGATATATTGTTTATATTTGACCCTCAGGTATTTTTATTATCCCCATTTTATAATTGAGAAAACTGAGGCAGAAAAAAGTTAAGGAACTTGCCCAGGGTCACACAGCTCATATCTGAAGCTGGATTTAAACTCAGATTTTCCTGACTCCAGACACAATGCTCTATCCACTGATTTGCTTAGCTGACCTGAGTGTCATAGGTGGTCTGGAAAAGGAAAATGTCACTTGTTTCTTTTCCTTTCCCTGGCTTTTCTCAGTTTAGTCTTTATAACCATCATGGAAGTCTGTGAATGACTCTCCAGTAACCTCTCTGTCGGGATTTCAGGGCAGACATTTTTCTCACTTCAGTCAAAGGACTTCTTTCTTCAGAGCAGGAGGCAATCTCTGCCTCTTAAATCTCTCCATTTATTTCCAGCCCTTGACAAGGAGATATCATGGGCAGCTGCTTCTCCCCACCCTGTACTCATCACCACCATGAATGCTTTCTAACCACACCTCTCCCTCTTCAATGCAACCCATAGCTTCTGGCTCAATCTTTGAATTCAGGCACAGTTCTCACATGTTTTTGACATCCTGGAGCTTCCTCTAATGAGTAATAGGTAGATCCTGAAGGATCTTAATGGGCAAAGGAGGTTAGCAGGATAATTCGTTTACTTTAGTCATAATGGACAAATAAGATTAGAGGAAGTACTTTTATCTCCTCCCCATTAAAAATAACAAAAATGAAGTTTAAGTCCTTGCAGATCAGAATGAGTATACAGTAAATACAGTAAAAAATCACAAAAATCCATTAATTTGCACACAATTTAATTAAAGGAAATGATTCCAGATACAAAGACCACATGTAGGTACATAGTACATAATGTCTTTTTTTTTTTTTTAAACCCTTACCTTAAGTCTTGGAGTCAATACTGTGTATTGTCAATACTGTGTATTGGCTCCAAGGCAAGAAGAGTGGTAAGGGTAGGCAATGGGGGTTAAGTGACTTGCCCAGGGTCACACAGCTAGGAAGTGTCTGAGGCCAGATTTGAACCCAGGACCTCCTATCTCTAGGCCTGGCTCTCAATCCACTGAGCTACCCAGCTGCCCCCAAGTACATAATGTCTTAACCAAACTTGCATGCAAAAAACCAGATGCTAGTGACATACCAACACAAGTCACATAGCAAAGGGTCATGTAGTAGAGCAGAACAAATAAAAAGGTCATGTGATATTTAAAATACTATTTCATATACCTAATAATTATAACTGTAACTGGTGCCAAGGTCTGGGAGTCTGTTCCCTTTCCCTGAAGGTCCCTTCTTACTGGACCCACATGCACAGGGAACAGGTTCAGTTCTAGGGAATCCTGGACTCTAATTAGAAAGGTTATGCTCCTTTTATCACACTTTGGTTCTTAAATCTCCATCCCAGTGTCCTAGGGAAAACTGACTTATAACTCTTGCCTATGAGATCCTTAAAGAGGGGACAGCAGATAGAGCATAGGGCCTGGGGTTAGGAGGACCTAAGTTTAAATCTGGCCTCAGACATTTCCTAGCTTTGTGGCCCTGGGAAAGTCACTTAACCTCCATTGTTTAGCCCTTTTCTGTTTTAGAACTAATAATACCTGTATTGATTCTAAGGCAGAAAGTATTTAGGGAGAAAAACTAGATGTTTGTATTTATTTCCTACACAAAAATAGGCTATCACCAATTTGAACTAATAGTGTGGATAACTAGAGCAATATCCTAACCCTATTTTCCCATGCAGGTCAGGCTCATTTTTCTTTAGAAGGTATTGAGATTAGGCTCAAGATCTGGGTGGCTCAGAAGACTTAAGGCTCAGGCTGTTGACAGTACTTCCTCATTATCTGAACATAAAAGAGCTACCAGAGACTCTGGGTCTCCTCTCTCTGATACTTGGCAGTGGGTCCATGATCAGCAAGATAGTCAAGGGAGCTTCAATCAGCTGAGTCAACTTGTCCTTAATGCTGATTCTTGTTGACATACTTCTGCTATGGCTACAGAAATCTTTTTTAACTATTTAATGACCAATGAATATCTGCATAGAGTATTTAGTAAATTTGCCTTTTCATTCATTCATTCATTCATTTGAAAGAAATACAACATTAAGATTTGTTCCTGCTTATTGTAACTTCCTCTCATTGCACCAAGGCTCTGGTTCCTGTCTGGTCCTAGAATTCCTATACTAAGTGGTTCTTCCTCCAGGAACTCCCTTATTATTTTGCCACTTCCTCATCTTAGCTATCATCTTTGAAGCTAAGCAGTTCCCTGCTGCAGGGTGGGATGCTATGCCAGTAAACAGATTTTTCTGCTTCCTAGAGACCCATGTCTGCTTTCTGTGAGAAGTGGCTGTCCTGTCTGTCTCTCAGTGTAGTGCTATCCCAAATCATACTTATTGATCAATGAGACAAGAATAGCTATGGTCCTGATTTATACCTTACTAAAAAGGCATCATTAGAGAGCTAACTATAGTGTCAATGGGGATATTTTTATCTTGCTGACAAGAAGATAGGAAGGCCTCCTATCTTTAAGCCTCCTCCTTTAACTTTGTGAATCTTGACCAGGTCCTTCTTGGCTCACATTATTTTTATTTTTTTCCCCTTTTAAAATTTAGAATATTTTTCCATGGTTGCATGATTCATGATCCCCACCCCCCTGCCATTCTTTCTTCCCCCTCCCAAATCCTACAAGCAGTTCCATTGGATTATACATGTATCATTGTTCAAAACCTATTTCCATGTTATTCATATCTTTAGTAGTGTGATCCTTTAACATCAAAACTCCAATCATATCCCTATCACATTATGTGATCAATCACATATTTTTCTAATGCATTTCTGTTTCCATAATTCTTTCTCTGGATAGGGATAGTGTTCTTTCTCACAAGTTCCTCTGAATTGTCCTGGATCATTGCATTGCTGCTAGTAGAGAAGTCCATTACATTCTATTTTACCACAGTGTATTGGTCTCTGTGTACAATGTTTTTCTGGCTCTGCTCCTTTCACTCTGCATCAGTTCCTGGAGGTCTTTCCAGTTCACATGGAATTCCTCCAGTTCATTATTTCTTTTAGCACAATAGTATTCCATCACCAGCATGTACCACAATTTGTTAAGCCATTCCCCAATTGATGAACACCCCCTCATTTTCCAATTATTTGCTACCACAAAGATTGGCTCACATTAACTGGAATGGCAAAACCTGGTTTATTCTTGTGGCTTGTGTTCTATTGGTGTTGACCCTAAAGGCAGTTCCCTTGAGCTCTTGTTCAAGTCCCTTGCTTTTGTGAGAGAAGTTCTGCTTTCTGGTCTGTCTCTCAACAATCTTGACCAAATCATCTTTGGCAGAGTCTAGTCGATTTGAGTTGATATCTCATCTGGTCTTTCATCTCTTGAAGCAGTTTTTGAGATGTTGAGGCTTTTATAGAAGAGACAGACTTATTAGAGATGCTAAAAAGCATCAGGCCTTTATGTTTAATTTTTAATACGTTCTTGGGCTCCTCCTGCCAATTCTCATTGGTAAGTTAGGTCCCTAGAGCGTGGCTGGCCACATCACCCCCTCAGAGGCCTAGTGGTACTTCTGAAGGGCAGTAGGGTTCTAAGGTTGACAGTTTGGGCCCCTATTTTAGTGTGTTCCCCTTGTTTCAATCACCAGTTACAGTTAATATCTCTCCTATGTCATTGAATGACTCAGTGATTAGTGTCACATTATCAGACCTTAGAGGTTGCTAGAAATTTCCACAGACAATATGATCCACAGAGTTACAAAGGTACTGATATGCCTAAACCAAACAACAAACATTTGCACTTAGTATTAAAGGATGGATATCAATTAGGGTGGTGCAGTGGATAGAGAGCTGTGCCTAGAGTCGAGAAGACTTGAGTTCAAATTTGACCACAGAGACTTCATAGCTATGTGACCCTGGGCAAATCACTCACCCTGCTTGCCTCCATTTCCTCATCTATAAAATGAGCTGGAGAAGGAAATGGTAAGCCATTCCAGTATCTCTGCCAAGAATACCTCATTTGGGGTCACAAAGAGTCAGACATGACTGAATCAACTGAACACCAACAACAATTTCACTTTAACCAGTTAGCATTCCCTGAGTGATTTTTATTGAGAAGATATAACAAAAACAAATATAGAAATATCCCTGAGAACTGGGACATTTTCTCCCCTCCACCACCTCAGTCCCTGGAGAGGGTCAGGTCAAATGTAAAATGGTTATAACTAAGTATTCACCCCACCAAGTTCCCTTCCATTGCCATATAGCTATTAAATGGGTCACTCCCTTTCTTCAGGACACAATTTCTCAGCTACTAGATCAATTCATTTCTTTGCTTGAGGCTGGGCTGGCACCTTTCCCTGGCTTGGCAGTTGACAAACTGGTTTGGCCTTCATATCCTGGGCCTCTCATATTCTCTGACCTTTCAAAGCCCACAGGGTCCACTCTTCCATTTCATCTCCCATACTCTTCAACCCAAGGCAGGAAAGTGGACCCACGAAGGCCAGAGGAGACAGCACTGCCATCATGTGCTTATGCATTTATGCCAGTCTTGGGTAAGGAGGCTAGGTTATTGGCTTTCTCATCTCTCTTGACTTTCCTCTATGTCTTTTTCTATCTCTGTCTCTGTCTCTGTCTCTGTCTCTGTCTCTGTCTCTCCTCTTAACCAGAGGCTTATAGAAGTTCTTGCTCAATCCCAACCAGGAAAGAGAGAGCTTGGTTTGTTTACTGTCTTTTGTATATACTCAATTCAACTTGGTAACAACCAAGGTTTTCCCTCTTTACATAATAAGCTAACAGGAAATAGTCATAGAACACCTATGCATGATCTAAAGTGGAGAATGGAGACCTCTTTTATGCATGCCCAGAATCTGGCTCACTAAACATCCATATTGGTTCCCTAGGCATGCTCCCATGACTAGGTTCTGGTTGACCAGTCCCCTCTTACATATGAATATATTTTAATTCACTTAAGGGGAAGATGGAGATACAAAATGAGACAACTAAGAGAAGAGGCATTCAGGATAAAGGATAGATCCACATCATATCTCCTTAAGCTGTATTGTTCTGTATACAGTAAGCATTCAATAAAATATTTGTACTTCCTAGTTCTAGAATCCTATGATTTTAGTACTGTGGGATTTCATATTAACCAAGAAACTAATCTTGTTTCTTAAAGTAATAAAAATGCCTAACCAGGACCATAACATATGAAATCCAACCACTATTTTCAGAAATAATGTGATTTTTCTCTTAGCAACGGAAATCTCAAATTATTAAGTACTTGGGAAATATAACATCCAATATTTAAGAAAGATGAATTAAGCAAATCATTTATAAGAGCATTTGAACTTGTACATTCAGTGCTATTTAATCATTCCATTACACTAAATATTATTTCAGAAGAGTAGTTACACAAAAATCACTCTAACATGTTGTAATTGCAATATGGATTGAATTTCCTTAAGAATCTTATTAATATTAATTTATAAAATGCCTGCTAAAGAGAGCAATTAAATCTTCAAACTCTTAATCACACACACTCAGATTTTGCCAGGTAGAATTATTAATTCCCCAAATGAAAGGAAAAACAATTATCTAAATGCCAATTTTCTAGAATCTCCTACTCAGCAGTCACTGGGAGTAAGGGATAAAGAGGTGGGGGTAGGAGTGAAAAAACCCTTTTTTTGTGGGAGTAGAGGGAAAGTCAAGAAAAGATAGTGTCTAAAAGAGGCAAATTTAGAACTCATAAAAGCCAAAGATACAAGGTTTAGATCTAAATGCAATAACTGGTTAATTTGTAAACCCAGTCATACCTAGAGTGGGGAGATCAAATCTTTGGACTAGGACAATAAAATTTGTTGCAATAAAATTTTAAATAATGATTTTTAAAGATTGCAAAATTTCAAAAAGTTATTTTTGCATTTTTATAGCACTTGATCTTTGTGTCTGGTGATCAAGAATAGTTTAAGTAAAATTTTGTTATTATATGGACTCTCTGAGGGTTGGAAGAGAAATAGAAGAAGCTAAGCAATATAAAAAGCAAAATATATCAATACAAAGTCATTTTTTTAAAAAAGAATTATTAAAGAAATTATCAGATGGTTGCTTCTACCCTGTTCATCCCAAGTGATATCTTCCCTATCGTGGCCTTCTTCCTTTGGGGAAACAATGTCCTCAGCAGTGGCATTGTGATATTCCAGTATCTTATCTTTTAAAAAACAAAAAGACCCAGAGTCATGCAGTGGAAATAAAGGTATATTTGAATTTAGAGCCAGGAGCTGAGAAGAAGTATGGTATAGTAGGAAAACAATTGGATGTGAAATCAGGAAAAGTTGGGTTCAAATACCACCACAGATACTAACTAACCACTCTAGACCTGTTTCATTATCTGCAAAATGAGGGATGTGATGACTTTTAAAGTTCCTGCCTTCTAGTACAAAATCTATGAATCTATGGTTCAGACCCCAAATTGGCCCACGTGCAGTATGAATTTGGGCAAGATACTTAATCTTTCTCTAGTCTTAATTTCTTCTTTGATAAAATGAGAGTAATGAACTGGATATCCTTTTAGATTCTTTTCTTCTCCAAAATTATAATCCTCTTCAGGGCTAGTGTCTAGGGATATTCCTTCATGGGGTAGTTTCCTGGCATTTCTTTTCTTACTCAACTGAATCTGTCCAAATTAAAAGGTTATTAACCTTTTTTGTGTCTTGGAAATCTGTGGCAATCTGAAGAATGGGTTTCCTGTTTTGGATGACATATTGAAGGTGAGGGATTGTTTTAAAAGAGGGGGAACTTTTTTCCACGGTTACATGATTCATGTTCTTACTCTCTCTCACCCCCCAACCCCCAGTAGCCGACGCACATTCCCACTGGTTTCTTCCTGTGTCATCGATCAAGACCTATTTCCATATTATTGATAATTGTTCCAGGGTGGTCATTAAGAGATTACATCCAAATCGTGTCCGCATCAACCCATGTGTTCAAGCAGTTGTTTTTCTTCTGTGTGTTTCCACTCCTATAGTTCTTCCTCTGAATGTGGGTAGTGTTCTTTCTCATAAGTCTCTCAGAGTTGTCCTGGGTCATTGCATTGCTGCTAGTACAGAAGTCCATTACATTCGATTTTATCACAGTGTATCCATCTCTGTGTATAATGTTCCCCTGGTTCTTCTCCTTTTACTCTGCATTAATTCCTGATGGTCATTACAGTTCACATGGAATTCTTCCAATTTATTATTCCTTTGAGCACAATAGTATTCCATCACCAGCATATACCACAATTTGTTCAGCCATTCCCCAATTGAAGGGCCTACCCTCGTTTTCCAGTTTTTTGCCACTACGAAGGGTGCAGCTATAAATATTTTTGTACATGTCTTTTTCCCTATGATCTCTTTTTGGTACAAACCCAGCAATGGTATGGCTGGATCAAAGGGCAGGCATTCTTTTAGCGCTTTTTGGGTATAGTTCCAAATTGCCATCCAGAATGGTTGGATCAGTTCACAACTCCACCAGCAATGCATTAATGTCCCAATTTTGCCACATTCCCTCCAACATTCATTACTCTCCCCTGCTGTCATTTTAGCCAATCTGCTGGGTGTGAGGTAATACCTCAGAGTAGTTTTGATTTGCATTTCTCTAATTATTAGAGATTTAGAACACTTTCTCATGTGCCTATTGATAGTTTTTATTTCTTTATCTGAAAATTGCCTATTCATGTCCCTTGCCCATTTATCAATTGGAGAATGGCTTGAATTTTTTGTACAATTGAGTTAGGTCCTTGTATATTTGAGTAATTAGACCTTTTTCAAATAAAATTTTTTGTTACAAAAAGATATCTCATCTCAGGTGGAATGAGACTGCCTGCAGAGTAAAATTAACCATCTGGTAACTATTACTATTTCTCCTCCTCCTCCTCCTCTTCCTCCTCCTCCTCCTCCTCCTCCTCCTTCTTCCTTCTTCTTCTTCTGAAGGCTTTTCCTGCATCCATTGAAATAATCATGTGATTTGTTAGTTTGGTAATTGATATGGTCAATTATACTGATAGTTTTCCTAATATTAAATCAGCCTTGCGTTTCTGGTACATGAATCCTACTTGGTCATAGTGAATGATCCTTGTGATATATGACATAGGTTAAAACCAGTGGAAATGTGCGTCGGCTGTGGGGGGGGCGGGATTTGGAGGGGTGAAGGGGAAAGTAAGAACATGAATCATGTCATCATGGAAAATTTTTCTAAAAAATAAAATAATAAAAAAAATAAAATTTTTGCATCTGTATTCATTAATTAAATTGGCCTAAAATTTTCTTTCTCTGTTTTTGCTGGTCCTGGCTTAAGTAACAGTACCATATTTGTATCATAAAATGAATTTGGTAGGATTCCTTTTCTTCCTATTTTCCCGAATAGTTTATACAGTATTGGGATTAATTGTTCTTTAAATTTTTGATAAAATTCATTTGTGAATCCATGGAGCTCTGAGGATTTTTTCTTAGTGAATTTATTGTTCAATTTCTTTTTCTGAGATGGGATTAAGTATTCTATTTCCTCTTTTTGTTAATCTAGGGAATTTATATCTTTGTCAATATCATCCATGTCACTGACTGTCAGATTTATTGGCAAATAACTGAGCAAAATAGCTCCTCATGACTGCTTTAATTTCTTTTTCATTTGTGAGTTCACCCTTTTTATTTTTGATACTGATTATTTGATTTTCTTCTTTTTTAAAAAATCAAATTAAGCAGTGCTCTATTTTTTTCATAAAACCAACTCCTAGTCTAATTTTCTGCTGTTCTATATGGTTTCACAGGGAGCTTATCTGTTGTGGTTTCAGACAATCCCACAGTATCTCTTGAAGCTAATGCAATTATATGACACCTACAAATGGCTTATTGTGAGTTTAGCAGAAGTCATTGCCTTCTGTTAAGATCATTGAGATTGATGTATTTGCTTGAAGGAGTAAAGCAAAAGGTCTCAGATGTTAGAGGAGCTTTAAGCCTTCCTTTGGTACCAACAGGAAATTAGATGATATAACTAAACTTCCTTTGGAATCCCCTCAACCAATCACAGTATGGTTCCTCAGGAAGACTAACCTCCTGGTATCAATCGATGGTTAACTGATAATAACTATATCAGTGTTATTAGATTATTAATGATGATCAATAATGCATCTGACTACTAATATTGATAATGGTAATTAATCTCAGCCTCAGAGAGTAAAGCTGGATCCCACTCTATCCCTTCAAATTCCCTAAAACTCTTTTGAAGCTGTCTTGCTTCCAGGCCAACCAACAAAAGGTTAGTAACTGGTTTGAGTTTTATAAGCAAAGATTTTACTTGAGCTAATCAAACAACAAGGGGAATTGATAGAAGGGAAGAGAGTTTTAGGAATCCCTAAATGAAATCTAATCTTAGCTCAAAGTATATAATCTAACAGCCTCAGAATGTTGATAGCTGATCTGAGCCAGCCAGGCCCACTGGCCTATTTGGCCTGCTTTGGTGGACACTGCCTGCTTATAGATGAATTATATTGCAGTTTGATTGCAGATATTTAGATGGATAAATCTCCCATAGTAACTTGATGGATGCTGATAATTGACCCTAAAGTTCAGTAGTAATCCTGTAACTTTCAGGTATTCTGGTTGATTCTTGGCTTGATTAATAAATTGAGGAGAGAAAGGTTTGTCCCCAACACCCTGGATCCCATGGTTCCAGAATGAGTCAGTGGGTTCAGTTTCTCTCTCCCTTATATAGGACATAGCCCAACTGACGATTGGTCTCATGCCCTTACATGGCATCAGGAATCTCCCAAGATTCCAAGTGTCCAACTGGAAACCCTGCCCAAAGACATGGCTTCTTGCAAATCCTTGCAAAATTTAACTTACACTTCTTACCAACATTAGGGGTGATGTTACTATCTATCTATCAGGGTATATGGGCTTTAAAGAAATTGATGGGTCATATGTGTGGAAAAACAGCAGAGGATATTAAGACACTGGTACTGGCACTAGAGGAACAAATATGACAACTGATTGAAATTAATAGAAAGATTAGGGATGGACAGCAACTAGATTTTCATATAATCATGCAGCTAGAGATAATAGAGAAGCAGCAACCTGACCCATATACTATCAAGGCAGAGAATAATAATGAAACAGAGGAAACTGCAGAAACTACAACTATTGTGTCACTTCTTCCTATTTGTGATAGAACTTTGTTGCAAGTAGACTTGGGTATAGTTCATGTAAAAGGATACAAGCCATTTATGGGGAATGATTTGGAGATCTTGAGAAGGCAATTTCTTAAATTTTACCTTGCCTACATAAAAATATTAAGGAAATGAAAAGGGCCTTCAAGTTGTACAACCAATCTTTTTTTTTTTTTTTTTTTTTTTTTTTTTTGTAGGTTAGTTTTTGTTCTGTACTGCAAAAGGGAATTTTCTTGCCAATATATCCTTGCATCTACAAAATCTGTTTGGTGTTCAAAATCCTTAATAAACTAACCATCTCCCACCTTTTCAGTCTTCTTATTCTTTATATTCAAGCCAGACTTCCTGGCTATTCTTTAAAAAGGCATTCTATCTTTTGGTATTTTCTCTAGCTGACCCCCAAGGCTGGAATTATCTTCCTCCTCAACTCCTCCTATTGCTTTCCTTGGCGTTATTTAAATCTCAGTTAAAATCTCAATTTCTACAGGAAGACTTTTCCAAAGCCCTTTAAAATACTAATCCTTCTCTCTAAATTATTTCCTATTTATCTGCTATGTAGTTTATTTGTACATATCTATTTAGTCTTCCCCATTAGATAATGAGCTCCTTGAGAGAAGGAACTGTCTTTTGCCCCTTACTGGATGCCCAAAACATAGTACTTGGCACATAGTAGGTTATTAACTGACTAGGACAGAAAAAGAGCATGAGGCAAGGCAGGAGCTACTCTTTTCTAGTCCCAGTTATAATTATATCTAATTACTTATTGCACATTTGGTCAATAGTTAAACATTAAAAAATGATATGAATTCATTTTCTAGAAGATTATCTAATTTTATTTTGGTTCCTGAATTTTTTAGAGGGAAAATACCTAATCACCTCAAATCAAGCTTTGTACTATACCCGTTTCTCCTGGAATCAACTAAATTTGGGAGAGAAAGAAATTCTTCAGTGAAATGATAACAAAATTATGTACAATGCACCCTCTGTGTGTGCTTGTCATTCCAAAATTAACTTTCATCAACTATTAAACATTTATTTAGTGTCAACTTTTAAGATAATTATCAAGTTGTTTGAAAATGAAAGAACAAAAACATAGTAAAAGAAAATGAACTAGAAATCAGACCAGAACTTTATCAATACTTTTTACCAAAAATCTACCTATCTCTTCTAATTCTGAATTGAATTGACACAGTGGTACAGATATATATTATATAAATAGATGTTCGCAGGGACTTACATATTTTCGTACATATGTATATATCTGTGTGTATGTCACAAGAGCCAGCCAGATATGTTCTCAGTGATTATTACCATTGCCCTGGCTTTGATGAAAGACAAATGGGGAGGCTTAAGAAGTTGAAAAGACTCTTACAATGTTGTAAATTTATATGACATTCCCAAGGAGACTGTGATAATCACATATTCATCTGGTCCAGTTTAAGACAGACAACATTTTTGTTTGTTTTATTATTTACTTTAATACAAAGCAAAAATGCAAATGCATTAGTAATTTTAAGAAAAAATGAAACATGCTAAAAATAAATGCTTATGTGGCATGCTTGGTAAATGATGAGCAAAAAATAGATTCTCTCTCCAAAGCTGACAGAAACCACTTCTTCCTTCAAACCGTTTTGCTTGGTTAGCTTTTAGGCTAGCTGTGGCTGTGGTGATCATGTAGCAGAGAGCTAAGGTGCTGAATAAACCATTCTTCATAATTCTCAAGGCCTTCAAAATGTTCCATTTACACATAGGTACAAGGTCAGTGTTCACTAAGCAAGGGGTCCACATAAGGTTTGCGGGGAAAAAATGCTTACAGTGTAGAATTTGGGAGACATAATTTTGCTAATAGCTTTCTATTCAGGTAGAGTAATGATCAAAGTCTAGCTCTGTTTCCTCATTACCCTTCTTTACCCTTCTTTTCATTTTGCTGATGCCTTTCTTGGCTTCTTCTCCAAAGCAATGCTGGTTCATGTCCTAGGTATTTGTGAACCTGATCTTCTTTGAAGTAAAATATCACTCGTGTTGAAGAAATAATTATCCAAACAATAAACAATATGGACCAAAAAATCTCAAGAATCACAGCTAAAGTTCTTGGGTAGTATACACGTTCCAACAGTTATGGTCATTTTTCAGAGATGTTCTCCAGATAATTGAAAACATCCTTATCTTTTAATGGGATGTAATCATCACATCAAAATATCTCTAGTTCCTGAATGAGAAGGAGTGATCCTCTCTTCATTAGATTTATCCTTATAAATGACTTTAGCAATTCCATTGTGGAAGGCTGCCCTTGAGCTTTTTTCCCTTTGCAGTGAGAGCGATCCATTATTTGGTGTCAGGCTGGACAAGGAAATGTGTTTGAGGATCTCTGCTATGATGATCTGCAACTCTGAGCCATGACAGGGGAGCCCTAGCTTCTGACCTCTTCTTTGGGGGTGTCTGAGCCGTAGAGGTCATGGTGGATG
>NC_058133.1:176490687-176522484 GCF_016433145.1 Gracilinanus agilis
TGAGTGAGAGCCCTTTTTAGCTTGGAAATGTCTCGATTCCACGTACCTTCCACGCTGTGCCCTGTTGTGGGGTTCCTCCGTTCGTCTGGACTTGTTTTTATGTCCCCTTGAGGAGTTTTGTGTGTTTCGGTCAGGAGAGGTTTAGAGCTGCTTCTTACTCTGCCGCCATCTTAACCCGGAAGGTCGTACAACCAATCTTTTGATGATGTGGAATTTTTAATGAAATTCTTTTCTCCTAGTGAAAAGACTAAATTTATTGAGGAGACTAGAACTAATCAAAACCTGCCATCTTAGCCAACTGAGTTTAGGGATCTTGAGTTAAGTTCACATGCTAATATGAGTTATTTAATCTGGTGCAGGGAAGATTTATTGGAGGTAATGTGCCTACATGCAAAGAGGCCTAATTCATGGGGAAATTTTGAGAAATTAAAGCAGGGAGAAGATGAACACCCCAGTATGTATTTGGATCTCCTTGTTGAAGCTGCTGAAATGATCCTCAGGTTTAGGGATATACAATCTGAAGACACAGTGCAACACATTAGGCAACAGTTTGTGAAGGGTTGTGCTGTCCCTATCCAAACTTATTTTCATTTACATTGTCCTTCGTAGGAAAATCTTTCTGTGGAAGACTTATGTCAGACTGCTATGTACATTCATGATTCAAAAGAAAGAGACCTGAGAGTAGCAAGGAGCAATGAATCAGTCAAGGATTCAGTCATCGCTGATTTAAAGACAACTAAAAGAGGCTAAAAAACAGAAAGAAATTGAGGAGATTAAAAATCTTGCTCTTTAGACCCAGAGAGGGCAAAGTCAACCTAGGCAGTCAAATAGTAGGAATAACACAACAAAGATGTGTTATTTATATGGGAGAGTTGGGTGTGTAGTTCAATTTTGTAGATTTAAAAATCAAATCAATTTCAACAAACCTAATTATAATAATAATAATGCTACAAATAAGAAGACATACTACAACTCCAAATGGAATTCCAACACTAGAAACAGCAACAGTAATAGCACACATAATAAGTGTTGTGACCATCACTGCTCAAATGAGAGTGTTTCTTCTATATTATCAAAAATGGAAAGTTATGTTTTACAGGGTGAAAGACCAAAGACTTTATGAACCAAACACCAGTTATTAGCACTGTATAAAAATGTAAGAGACTGCACTAGGGCAGAAGAAAAGGACATGAAATTAAATAAACTGGGCAATAATGAGATTGCTGTAGATACTCTTAATGGTGAAATACAGATTGTTATGGAAACTGAGAAGCAAAATGATATTTTGCAAATGAGAAGAGATATCCATGGGACATTAAGTAATAAAGCTGATAATGGTCAAAGCTCATGTCCATTACTGGTGTTATATTCAATAATATGGGAAGAGACGGATGCCACCGTGATTGACAGGGATGGCAGTTGAGAGCTTGGAATGTTCCCAGGTACCATGAGCCAGGGTCAAACATCGGTTGGCCCCACCTTATATATACCCCTCACAGCTACATTGGAGGAGGTCTCTGGACTCAAAGGCTGAGAACTGGAGATCACAGATCTCTGCAAACCTCTGTGGTTAAATCTTGGCAGTGGGGGCTGATTGAAGGGTGGTTGAAGGGTGGCCAGGAGGTAGAAGAAGAAGAGGGTAGGAATACGCCTGAATCTATTTCCTGAACTGTGCGAGCTAGTGAACCATCAACACTAGTAGTGAGAGAGCTGAGAGAATAAAGACCATCAATACATCTGCAGCAATAGCCTTCCCTATTCTCTGGCTTGGCTGTGGCCAGGTCCAGCCAGAGATAGAGGGAGAGGTGAAATCTCAAGCCTCCACCAGATCAGTAGCCTCCAGTCCTGATTGTTAATTAGTCTAATAGATAATATATCAATAGGGTTTCCAAACCCCAATCCTTGACCTTGTTATCCTTTCCCTACTTATAGATAAAAGAGTGTTCAATAACAAGTATCTTCCTGAGTGGTCTTTCTGTCACGGCCCTTGGGAATGGAGTCAAAACACAGTCAGATCCTGAACATTATCCAAGGCTAATCAATAGCCCATTACCAATTTATGCAACCCCAGGTTGGGCCTGGAAAGGTTACCCATCTATCTAACCTCCCAAGGGTCCTTACTTGGGCAGCTGTTAAAGGAATTCTAACATGTTATTAACCAAACCTGTTAGAGAGAAGGGGATAACTTACAGCAGCAGCTAGGGTGATATGAGTAGGTGTTCCTCCCACCAACTGCAGCTGAGGAGATCATAGGCAGATACACATCATTACCATCATTATACATCTATATCTCTATACCCCATTATTTCTTTAACACTAGCAAGTATGGATATGCAGTTACAGGGCTTGAGAGGATGGTTGGTGGGGGCTATGTTGAAGATAAGACATTACAACCAAGATTAATGGTTCAATCATTATCTAAGCTCCATAACTTTATTCCAAGCTTGCATCAATCAGAAGTTTTGGATGAAGAGCATAACAGAGATTTACATTGTAACAACATGAGTTCATTGAATGTAACCCAGTGTGCAGAGCAATGTTCCATAGAACAAGGTATAGCCAATAAGACTACAGTATCTGATCAAACTGCTAGCTCAGATTTGACACAGTGTTCTATCCTCTGGAAACAGGAGTGTCTATGAATGAAAGCAGCTATACATATGGAGAAGTTTCAAGATTAGATCTACATGCTGCTGAATATATACCAAAAGCTAGAGTGATGAGGGGAATAGAAACTAAGACAACAAGTTTAGATAACAGTTATGTCAACTGAGAGAGAAAAGCTTCTAGTGATTTATCTGAGTTTCTGCAATTAGAAGAGTTCAAAGGGGATAAGACTTATGTCTTAGAAGAAGAATAACAACTTGATAGCAGATGTCATCTACTCTGATTCTTTATTATCATCAGAAGCTGTCAAAAAGTTAGGAAGCCCCACCCTTACCACTCTTCCACCTATGAGACAATACACCGAAGTTAAGGGTCTTAAAAAAAAAAAAAAGTTAGGAAGTATTTCTTAGGACATAGAGTTTGGGACTTATGTTAAAACAAGTGACAAAGTCAACCAAACAGGGGATGTGACCACTGATTCTGGTCACATGCTCAGTTACTTGAAGAAAGAATCTCTGATATTTCAGAATTCTATGAACTCAAGCTGTGTTGCCATGGAACCCCAGCAGCCTGTCAGTGTGACAGAGGCTTGTTCTCAGTCAGGGTTTGAAGCCATAGAGAGCTTGATAATGTCAAAAGCTGAATCAAGAAGTTCTGAATTATCACAACAAGAATACAGCACTAACGGAGTAGAAATGAATAAAGTCTATATGTAAGAAGGGAGTTCACCTTTAAAGACACCGTCAAATTATAAGACTCTAATGCCTCTTATCCCAGTAACACAAAACAAGCAAAAAGAATCTTTGATTTCAGTCCAGATAGGCAATCAAGTTTACTCAGCATTAATCAACACTGGTGCAACTTGTTCCCTATTGCAAAAAGCTCCAAATAATTGCCAACCAGAGGGTACAATGTGTGTATGTGGTACTACAGGGTTAGCAGAGATCATGCCAAAATTAAGATCTAAAATGGTAAAAATTGGTCCTTTGAGTTTAGAACATACATTTTTTGTTAATTCCAGGCTGCTCATCCAATCTAATTGGATGCGACATTTTGTGTAAACTTGTGGCTACCTTTCAGTGTGATCCCCATGGTAAACTATTCTTACATTTGCCCAAGAGATCTCTTAAGCACCATCCAATTCTGTTTTTAGACCAAGCAGAAGAGGGAAAAGAAGAACAGTGTGAGGGTTGTATCTATGAGATTCCAGATAACATCCCTGACTCTATCCGGGCTAAAAATTCCATGGCAGTGGGAAGGGTGAAATCTGCTGAGCCCGTCAAGATTAAAGTCAAAGAGAGCATACCAACTAAGATTCCTCAGTTTAGACTGAGTAAAGAGGCAATAGAAGGAGTCAGACCTATCATTCAAAATCTCTTGGAACAAGGCATACTAGTCCCTGGTTTCTCAGAATTTAATACACCTATAGTGCCAATCAAGAAATCAAAACCTGATGCAAATGGAAAAACACAGTGGAGACTAGTGTAAGATCTGAGGGCTGTCAATAATTTTGTAAAGAAGAGTCATGCAGTGGTACCCAGTCCACCATTGCTGAGATACCTAGTACAGCTGCATGGTTCACAGTGATAGATCTGAGTTCTGCATATTTTTTCATACTATTGCACAGAGACAGCCAGAAGCTGTTTGCCTTCTGGGAAGGGAAGCAACTATTATGGAGCTGAATTCCACAGGGATTTTCGGAGAATGCGACAATCTTCTGCCAGATCTTGCAGAGAGACCTTGAATCGATCACTTTAACTGACAACAAGTTAACACATTATGTGGATGATCTTCTAATGTCACCAACTGCTCATATATGTCAAAGAGACAGTGTCCACTTGCTGAAAGAACTATGCAAGCAAGGTCATAAGGTTTTCAGAACAAAGTTACAATGAGTCATGCCTAGAGTCGAGTATCTCAGGTTCATTCTAGAAAAAGGCACAAGAAGAATTTCCCAGAAGAGAGTTGCAGACATACAGAAGCTAAGCATGCCTAGGACAAAGAAACAAATGCATGCAATCCTAGGAATAATGAGCAACTGTCGTCAATGGATACCAAGTTTCAGCTTAATTGCTAAACCTTTGACTGAATTAATCAGAAACATTGTCACAGAACCTCTAAAGTTAACAAGGGAGCATAAGCATACCATAGAAAAACTCAAGGCTGCTATTCTATCTACTCCTTAGGGATTCCCAACCATGAAAAGCCATTTCATCTATTTGTTCATGAAGACAAGGGAATCACTTCTAGTGTGCTCATGCAAACTCTGGGAGATAAATTAAGACCTATTGCTTATTATAGTTCCATCATGGAACCCATCATCCATGGAATGCTATCATGTCTTAAAGCGATTGCTACCGCTGCTCTGGTGGTGAGAAAATCATCAGACTTGGTATTAGGAGGCAACTCAGGGTATATTCCCCACATCAAATTGAATCAACACTTAGGAATTATACTCTGCAAGCTTTTACATCACAACATTTATCCCAATACCAAGCCGTGTTGCTGGCTAATGAAAATTTGTCATTAAATCATTGTAAGAACATTAATCTAGATACCTTAATGTCTGATCTACCATTGGTGGGCAATAGTATCCATAGCTGCAAAGACACCTTGCAGATTGTGCAGAAGACTAGAGAGGATTTGACAACATCCCTTTAGTCAATTCCGAAATGACACTTTACACGAATGGATCTTCATGCATGGTGAATGGGACAAGGTACATGGGAGCAGCTGTTGTTACTCAAGATAAGACACTATGGTATTCAACTTTACCATCTAATATTAGTGCTCAAGGTACAGAGATCCTAAGTCTCACTAAAGCTCTCCAAATTGATAATGACAAGTGTATTAACATTTACATGGATTCTAAATATGCTCTTGGAGTGGTTCATTGCACTGGTGCAATTTGGAAACATCATAGATTTATCACATCTTGTAGCAAAGAAATTGTATATGGCAAATTGATCAGTAATCTCCTGGAAGCAATTCAGTTACCTGCAGAAGTCTCAGTAATTCATTGCAGAAGTCATCAAAAGCTAATAGATACAGTGGCACTAGACAACCATAGGGCCAATGTCACAGCCAAGTATGGTGCTAGGTTTGTACCATTCTATGTCCTAAGCTTGTCCTTAGTGGAGGAAGCAGATTTGCAGAAAGCATATTCTCCACAGGAAGTGAGGGCCTGGAAGGAAAATCTTGGTGCCAGACTGGTGAATGGCATATGGATATCAGCATCTGGTAAACCCATCTTGCCAAAATCGTTGTACTATACTTTCTATAATGCATTGCATGAGAAAGGGCATTATGGAACTCATGCCCTGGTCGATTCAATTCGATGACACTGGATTGCTAAAGGCATTACAACCTATGCTATTAGAGTGTGTCAGAAATGTAAGAATTGCATGCAATTCAATCAAGGGATAACTAGAGTCAAAAGCCTAGGTGGAAGAAAACTTGCCTACGCCCCCTTCGAATGTTTGAAAACTGATTACATCACCATGCCAAATTGTCAAGGATATAAGTATGCTTTAGTCATCATTGACTGGTTGACTAAATGGCCAGAAGTGTTCCCAGTCAGATGTAATAATGCTGCATTTGGGGTCAAGATTCTACTAGGGGAAATAATACCTCATTTTTTCCATCCTTGTACACATTGCATCTGACTCAGGGTCACATTTTACAAACAAAATTCTAAATGAAGTATATGAGACCCTTGGGATTAAAAAGACATTTACATTCTGTTTACTGTCCATAATCATCTGGCCAAATTGAGAGATTGAATAGACAGGTTAAAACTTTAATTGGTAAACTCTGCTCTGAAACACATCTCAAATGGGTGGATGTTTTACCAATTGCTCTTTTCCATCTTAGGAGCCAACCTAATAGTAACACACATCTCTCACCATTTGAACTTTTGTGTGGTCAATTACAATGGCATGGCAGTACACCTTAAAAAAAACAGCTTATCTATCACATATAGGAGCTGAATGCAAGATATATGAATATATCAAATCATTGAAGGAAAGGCTAGATGAACTACACAAATTAGCCTTGATCAAGCAGAGAACTCAGCTTGATTTTAGTTTGCACCAATATAAGCCGGGAGACACAGTTTACATCAGAAATTTCAATAGGAAGTCCATTGTTGACCCCAAATGGACAGGACCTGTGGGAAGCCCATAAGAGAATAGATAAAAATCTGAGACTCCTCTTTTGACCCCTTTTGTGATCCTCATGATTTCTTGTTGAAAAATATTATGGCCTTATTGAAGAGCTTTAGATTCCTAGCGGGCCAGCATTTAAAAGGTTAACACTCCCCCGCTTTGGCCAGGAATGCAGCTTCCCGGTACAGCTAAGGCCAAAACCTTAGCAGGGGCAATTCAACCCTGCGAAAAATATTCCCCAACTTGGCTTTCTGATAAGAACCCAGTCAAAATTCAGCCTTGGCCTTGTTCTATTCTGAAGCCAATGAGACCTTTTGTTTTTTGATATGACATAATTTGTAACTTCTGCACATCTGCAAAGTTTCAGGGGGGTTCTTTTGTGTGAAATGAGTCTTGAAATATATATAATAAACTCTATGCTCCTGAAGACAGAGCTGGAAGCATGAGCTAAAAGACAACTCCTTATCAGCTAAACTGTCCTTATCAGATTATCAGAGATGATAAATAGATCTTGAGAAGGACCTTATGAAATTTTAATCACAACTCCTACAAGTATTAAGATAAAACACAGAGAGCTATGGTTTCATATAATGCATGTGAAATTAGCTAAAGAAAAGATGTTTCAACATGAAGACCCAACTATGATTACATCTGATTCAAATCAGCAGCAGTCCAAAGAACAAATAAATTTAGATCAAAGCAGTGATATTGATGAATAAAGATTGAACCAACAAAGTAAACCAACTAATTGAAACAACAACAAAAACATCTTTCCATTAAAAAAGGAAAAAAAATTTTTTTGCAACAACGCAAATTTTTTCTACAGAATTCAACATAATCACATTGATACCAGTTCCAGAGTAAAGAAGGTGACAAGTTTTGTCCATCAAATATTAGACAACAGACAAAATGGGGTAAGCTGAGACAGATGAAGCACAGAAGACAGATACCTGGACATCGCAATGACTTGGCAAAAGGAAAACAGAATGGGAACTGAACTATTGGACATCTTTGTAAACTGGATAACATCACAACAAGGAGAGAGGACAATATTATAATCTTCTATGGAATACTAGGTTTGGATTGTGTAAGGTTGACATACTCATATCACAGTCATGTCATATATTCATTGCATCCATCATATTAGAATGTATGCAACAGAATATAGCTGACTGGAATGAGAATTCTAAAAGAAGAAGGTGTGTATGGTCATGTCACAGAACACTTCAGGTCAAATGTCATTGCATAAAACATATATTTTGACTTTACATGTACATAGTTGTATGTATTGCACATAGTTAAGAGTATAAAGTACCTTAACCACAGCAAGGGATAAGTTGTTTCCTTGATCTGGTTAACAATACTTTAGTTACTCTCACTTGTAAAAAGTTTTCATAAAAACATTGTATATATGTATTATAGAAACTAACACATATAAATAGTCAGTATTAACACATTATGGACAGGATAGTTAGGGAATTTTTGTATGAAGTTAGCTTAGGGACAGGAAATTATAGTTATAAGTTTTAATAAGATAGACATGTACATATATTGGAAAGGTTTAGTCATGTAATGTTAATAGATTTGGGTGTATTTTAGGTTACTAACAAGGTAGGCTTTAGGAATTAACATTCTAATATAGCATAAGATTTTACTTATATTTCTAACATATTTATACTAATATTAAAATAGGTTATATGCTTTGTTGATGGTATAAAATTGTTTAATGGTTTTTCTGTTGATGTTGAATTATTTGATTATAGTTTTTTAATGTAACTATTCTCATAATTATTACTATTTTTGTTATATATATATAAGCTACATAGTAAGTCAAGGCATAAGTTTCTTATAACATTTGCACAGTTACTATATAATTTATTTGTTACAATGTTATATTATTGGTTATATGTTCATGTTCAGTTTTTACTTTATTGTTCTTATTCATGTATTTTGCATGTAAAACCCCTACTTTCCTAATTATTTCTTTCCTATACTCTGCCTTAGTGTGTAGGTAAGTTAGAAAGTTAGTTAGAAGTTGTCCTCGGGGATTTATTTCCAGAGATGATCTGGGGATTCTTTCCATTTCTAGCTTATTTTCTTTTTCAATAATATCAGGGCAGTTTTCTTTCATAATTTCTTGTATTATTATGTCTATGTTTTATATTTGTTTTTTTTAATCATGGCTTTCAGGTAGTCCAGTAATTCTTAAATTGTCTTTCTTGGACCTATTTTCCAGGGAAGTTGTTTTTTTCAATGAGACATATAATATTTTCTTCTTTTTTTCATTCTTTTGATTTTGTTTTATTGTTTTTTGATGTCTCATGAAGTCGTTAGCTTCTAGTTGCCCAATACTAATTTTTAAGGAATTATGTTTTCTTCCTCCTTTTTCATTTGGTCAATTCTGATGTTATTTTCTTCTTGCATTGCTTTCACTTCTCTTCCTTATTTTTTCTCTATTGTTTATTGATTTTTGAAATTCTTTTTGAGCTCTTCAGAACCTGAGACCAATTTGTATTTTTCTTTGAAGCTTTTCATGTATTTGCTTTGTTTTCACTGTCCCCTTCTGTTTCTGTGCTTTGCTCTTCTTTGATGCCATAAACATTTTCTATGGTTAATTGTTTTTCTTTTATTTTTGCTCATTTTCCCACTCTTTTTTTTGACTTTCACATTTATCTTAAAAGTAAGTTCTGTTCTCAGGGTAAAGAGGACACTCTCTTAAACTTCAATTCTTCCTTAATGCTGCCCTTAGCTCTATTTAAGGGTTTCTGCAAGTTTCAGTTCTTCCAAGGGAGTATTATGGCCTTTGGGCTGGGAGCTCTGAAAACCACCTCTAGCTGCTGATTTAATCACCTCCACCCTCAGACTATTGATGGTTTGCAGAGCTCAGAGCACTTTAACTTACCCTATGCTGGAGTTCAAAGTCTAGGCTCAGTCTTAGGCCAGAGCTTTTGGTAACTCCATCTGGGCTCACACAGGTCAGCCAGCAGTGGACTATTTACACTGGATTCAAGTCCTCATTACAAGCTTGGGTTGGGGCACCTGGCCTCACTCTGGGCTTATACAGATTGGACATGCTGTGCAGACTGCCTTGTGCTAGGATTCAAGACTGTACTGCAGGCTTGGGCTGGGGCTTAGAACTTTACAGGGTATGTATGGAGTTGCACTGCTGTTGGCTTAGGTGGGGTCTCAGATTCTGGATGTTGGCTTGGGCCCAGGTGAAGAACCTGGAACAGAAGATGCATTGGTTGGGGAGACTTGCTTTTGGCTTGCCTCAGTAGTCCTTGGTGTAGCCTCCTGATAGCTGTGCTCTTCTTTCACACCAGTGTACCAGACTCTCTCTACCTACCTTTCAAGTTGTTCTCTACATGAAAGTTGTTTCACTCTGTCTCCTTGTTGGTTCTTTTACTTCTGTATTCATTTTGAGGCATTATTTTTAGTTTGGTTGTTGAGGATTCTCATGGTCATTTGAGCTCTTCCTGCTTCTAACTCCACCATCTTGGTTCTTCCCTAATCATTCTTCTTAAAAAAACATTTTTAATCAACTATTTTGTTCAGTATATAGCCTAAATTTCTGTAATAGCCCTCCTTTCCGGAGAGTCATCCCAAGGAATTTTAAATTGGCAAAAGCAATTGTTTCTAAGTTGGTAAAGGAGATGTGCTATAAAAATAGAAATGTAATTGCTTAAAAAAAAAACTTACCCTCTATTTTAGAATCAATACTATGTCACACATAAGCATCTGAGGTCAAATTCAAACCTAAGACCTCTTGCCTTTCTATTATCTGAGCCACCATGCTGCCCCATTCATAGAATAATCTTATGAGAAAGCAAGTATAAGTATTGGTAGTCAGTAAGCATTTTCTTAATTGCCTACTCTGAGTCAGACAATATGCTAAGGTCTATGCATACAAGGAAAAGCAAAAGTCAGTGGCTACTCTTGAGGTACTCACAATACAAGTATTACTGTTTTACAGATGGCTATGGATGTGAAGTCTAAAGAGGGAGCCAGGCCTTTGAGAGAACTAGAAGATGGAAGAAGCTTGAAAAGAAAGGGTTTAAAAAGAAGGTTTGATTATTAGTTATGAAGCAGGAATTCTAGGGGCCAGGGTGAAAGGGGAGGTCAGAGATGGAGCCTGTTTTAGAAAGTAGGGATTGGGGAGTAAGGAAGTTTCTACACAGGTGGTTAGGGATTCTGGATCACTGTGATTGGGACAGTAAGAGGTTTGATAAAGTTTACTGACCATCAGGAAAGGGCCTAAGTCAGTGATGGCAAACCTATGGCATGGGTGCCAAAGATGGCATGCAGATTGCTCTCTGTGGGTACTTGACCACCCCAACCCTTCCCCTCCCCCACCAGGATTTATTACTAGAAAGGCAGAGGGACTTGGGTGGAGCTGCTTCCCTCCCCCTCTCTACTGTGCCTGAGGACATTTTTCCCATCCCCTACCCCTCTGCCCAGCAGCCAGTGGGAGCACATAGGGGTGGGGAGGTGGGGCTCACTGGTGGCAGAGCTAGAGGGGAGCAGAGTGCTTAGGCCACTCCCCTCCCCCTCTCTATACTTGCTGAGGACATTCCTCACTTCTCTCACTCCTCCACCCAGCAGCCTAATGGGAACACTTCCTCCCTCCCCTATGTGGGATAAGGGGAGGGGCACAGCTCAAGGTCTTTGGGAGGGGAGGGGTCCGCAAGCCATCTCTAAAAGGTTTGCCATCACTGGCCGAGGTGAAGTCTTGACAGCATGTGGCTTGTCAGAGGGTCCACTAAGTTGTTGCTGCTGAGGTAGGCGCCACCATGGTCTCGTAGGGGTGGTCTGGCTGCCCTAGCCCTCTGCTGGGCAGCCACATAGTCTAAATGTACCTTCTTTCTCTGGTGGTGTCCACAAGAATCAGAAGCTAGGTGGCTCAGTAGATAGAGAGCCAGACCTAGAGACAGGAAGTCTTAAGTTCAAATCTGGCCTTAGATACTTCCTAGCTGTATAACCCTGGGCAAGTCACTTAACCCTAGCCACCTAGCCCTTACTGTTCTTATACTTTGGAACTGATACTGAGTATTAATTCTAAGACAGAAGATAAGGGCTTAAAAAAGAAAAAAAGAATCAAAAAGAAGGTTAGATCTCCTGTGCAGGTATATGTGATTTTGACCATGACCCTTGGCTGCTTCATAGGCTTTTTGCTAGAGAGAGATATCCAGCCACCTTTCATTTTGGATTTCCTTTCTAAACAGCTGGAGTAGGATAGAAATGTGAGCCACTGGTATCTTAGCAACCAAGAAGGATGGAGTGAGACTTGAGATTGCTTCTGAAGTGTCAGTCCTACCAGGAAGACACCTAGGAAGTTATGAACCTAGGGCAGGCAGGAAGAGGCAGAGTAAAGGTGAAGAAAGTTTTGGGACTCTGAACAGGCAATATAAATGTTCTACACAGAGAAATAGTTTTGATATAGTCTTTAACAGGCTTCCTCTTTCCCTTTCCCTTAGTGCATTCTGAGGAAATTGCCATAGTTTCCTTCTTTCTTTTTTAAACCCTTGCTTTCTGTCTTAATAACAACTTGAAGACAGAAGGGCAAGGGCTAGGCAAACAGGGTTAAGTGGCTTGCCCAGGCACACAGCTAGGAAGTGTCGGAGGCCAGGAAGTCTACCTGCTTCTCTATTCACTGAGCCACCTAGCTGCCCCTGTAGCCATGATTTCTAAAAACCTGGTAAAATCTTTTCTTTTCTACCCCCTCAGTATCTTTTACCTGTTGGGAAGAGGGGTTGGGGAAAGGGAAGTCCATCCACCCAAACTCCAGTGGATACTGCAGCTGGGAGAAGTCCCACCATGCAATGGAGGGTTAAAGAGCAGAGACGAGATAGATTTTGTTTTTAGTGTTTTTTTAGAAAATAGATCATATCACATGGTTCGATAGGGATATGATTGGGGATGTAGACACTAAATGATCACTCTATTGCAAAAATTAATAATATGGAAATAGGTCTTGATCAATGATACATGTAAAACTCAGTAGAATTGCTCTTTGGCTATGGGAGGGGAGTGAGAGGAGGTGAGGGAAAGAACATGAATCATGTAACCATGGAAAAATATTCTAAATTAATTAAATAAATGAATAAATTTAAAAAGAAAAAGAATGAAAATAGACCATAGCTTCAGAACTCTTGAAACTGAAGGCTGGATCACAGGCTTCAGAGTGAGCAATGAGAAAAGGATATTCATAAGTAGTTGTGCCATCCGCTGGCCAAATCACATACTAATTAATCAGTTATTAAACACCCCCTCTTCCTCTTTAATTATAGAAAGCTGGGAAATGGGGCAAGCTGGGATGAAGACAGCTGTGACAGCACTGCTCTGAGCACCGCTAGTGACCACCCCCTCCTAACTGATAATGCAGATGAGATTCATGAAATGAAATTTAACTGGGGATGTGATGTAGAGAAGAAGCTTCTGGCCTCCTAGTCTCAGGGCAGAAAGCCCTCCACCTGTGGTCTTCTAAAAAGATGACCTTTGGATGCTCTTGAAGGACTTATGAGAAAGAATGCTATCCACATTAAAAGAAAGAACTATAGGACTAGAAATGCAAAAGAAAAACATATGACTTATCACTTGTATATATGGGTATATGATTTGGGGTTTTGGCTTTAAAAGATCTCTCTATTGCAAAATGAATAATATAGAAATAGGTATCAAGTGATAACATTTGTACAACCCAGTGGAATTGCTTGTCGGCTCTGGGAGGGGGGAAGGAAGAAGGGAGGGAAAGAAAATGAATCATGTAAACATAGAAAAATGGTTTTTTTAAATTAGTAAATAAATAAAAGATGACTTTTGTCTCTCTGACTCCTATAATTCAATGGGTTCAAAATGCTCCCAGTGATAGGAACTGGGACAGGTGGTGGCCATGGCACTGGCATACTAAAAGTAAAGGTTCCAGGAATTCTGTAGTTGGGGATTCATCTAAAAGGGTGCTTCTTGGAATAGAAGCCTTTACATCTCGCAGACCTTAATGGGAACAGAGGGGGCTGACTCTAATGAACCCCAGGTATTTTATTCTTTTTGGGGAGTCTTGCATATTTGTGGTTTATCTTAACTGGGCCCCGTTTCTGTACAGCAAGGTGGTTCCATAGTGCACAGAGTGCTGGGTCTGGAGTCAGGAAGATGAGGGAGACAACAAGAATCATGTAACCATGAAAAAGAAATTAAAAATAAAAAACAATTAAAAAACTTAATTCAAATCAACAACAACAAAAGTTTCTGGGGACTGAGGAGGTATGAAGGAGACTGTATCCCTGGATATTAGATGAGAATGCTTCTACTTACTTCTGTTCTTGCTATATCTTCTCATTAAATTCCATTTGTAAGAGCTAAGTGATGTTAATTGGTTAATTAATACTAGGGCACTAATTATTTTTTTTAAAACCCTTAACTTCTGTGTATT
This sequence comes from Gracilinanus agilis, assembly GCF_016433145.1. Lineage (NCBI taxonomy): Eukaryota > Metazoa > Chordata > Mammalia > Didelphimorphia > Didelphidae > Gracilinanus > Gracilinanus agilis. Next base: position 176,504,887 of record NC_058133.1, read on the forward strand.
GACTTATAGGTGGAAGAGTGGTAAGGGTAGGCAATGGGGGTCAAGTGACTTGCCCAGGGTCACACAGCCGGGAAGTGTCTGAGGCCGGATTTGAACCTAGGACCTCCTGTCTCTAGGCCTGGCTCTCAATCCACTGAGCTACCCAGCTGCCCCATAGGGCACTAATTATTAATGGTAATTGATATGGGGAGGCAACACAACAAAGGGGAGGCTCAAGTCAGTAGCATTAGAGAAAAAATTTCATATCTCTTAGGAGTATCCCTAGATCTCATAGGGAGAGATACAGCCTGACTTTGGGAGACTGACTCCTCACTGTGAGGGCTGGGATAAGAATCTCTAAAGATAATATGGCCTACATAAGAGTGGAGGAGATGTAGGCATTATTGAAGGCAATAGGGAAGGAACCAATAGATAAAGATTAAAGACAAAAAATTGGGGCAATAATGAAGGGTCAATCTGCTAGAGAAGATACAAGGATGTGGGATCAAGGGCACATGCCTTGTCAAAGAGAAAGACCACATCATTATTATGGAACAGGGATAAGGAGTAAGTAGGAGATGACATTGAGAAGTCTGAAGATAAAGAGAAGAGGTGGCCTCAATTTTTTGTAAATTTTCTCAGTTTTCTAAGAGATGAGGCCCTCAGGTAAGAGAGACAGAGACAGAGACAGAGAGAGAGGGTGAGTGGAGAAGAATGATATGGGAGGCTTGGTGAGAGATTTTGAATTAGAGAGGAATAAAAAGATTACCTTGCTACATTGAGAAATCAGTTAGAGTTGAATAATATAATAGTATAATCATCCCAGTTTTGTGACTTCCTCCAGCTCTATTTAGCAGCAAGTGAGTAGAGTGAAGGAGGTGAATGGTGGGAAAAATCCAGGTTCAGGGCTTGAAAAGTGATGAGTGGTGATAGAAAAAGAGGGCAAGATATTTGAGAGTTCATGACTGTATGCAGTTAAATTGGTTAACTCTAGGCCCAGGACTGTGAAAGAAAGAAAGTGAGGTGAAATCAAGAATATAGCCCAAGAAAGTACTAAGAAATGGAGAAGTTGAAGGTCATGATGAGGGCAAAAAATAATTTTAGGGGGGGTGAGGCACATGGAGAAATGTAATGATAGATCATTGTGGCAGATAGAAGAATATTAACACTTTGGTGAAGGAAGTAGAATACTTGTGGTTAATGATGAGATTAAGGGCATGACCATCCCTGTGAGGCTGAAATGGAGTTGAGGAATTGGGAGGTTAGAAAGGTGGGTGGAGAATCACCATGGAAATTGAAGCCCTCTAGAATAAAGGCAGAATTTGAGGAAGAAAGGAAGATAGTGAGCCAGGTGCAAATTCCTTGAGAAAGGAAGGAGAATGATATGGGGGCCACTAGACAGTAGGCACCATGGTATTTAAATGTAGAAAATTTTGATACTGAGAATTTATTTGTTTCAAATAGCATCTCAATACAATTTTTAATAATTATTTTCTGACATTTTGCATTCAATCTCCTCTCTCACTACCCCCAACCAAGACGGCAGGTAATATGATATAGGTTGTAATATGTTATCATATGATATATATTTCTATCTTGTCATGTTGTGAAACAAGACACATATTGCTTACAATAGAGAAAAATTCATGGAGGAAATAAAGTGAAGAATGGTATATTTTGATCTGCATTCAGACTTTGTCAGTTCCTTCTATGGTGGCAGGTAACCTTTTCTATCATGAATCCCTTGGAGTTGTCTTGGATCCTTGCCTTGTTGATAATAGTTAGGCCATTTACAGTTGGTCATTGTACATTATTGTTGCTAATATGTACAGTGTTCTCCTGGTTCTTCTCACTTCACTTCATGTCACTTTATAAAAATATTTCCAGGGTTGTTGGTTGTTTGTTTTTTTTTTTGTGACCACCTTTTTTGGTGACCTTCTTTTGGCACAATAGTATTCCATTACAATCATATACCACAACTTGTTTAGTCATTTTCCAATTGATGCATATCTCTTCAGTTTCTAGTTCTTCACCACCACAAAAAGAGTTGCTATAAATATTTTTGTACAAGTAGTTCCATTACCCCTATCTTCAATCTTTCTGGAATACAGACCTAGTAGTGGTATTACTGGATCAAAAGGTATGTACAGTTTTATGGCCTTTTCAGTATGCTTCCAGATTGCTTTCTAGAATGGCTATATTAGTTCACAGCACCACCAAGAGTATATTAAATATGTCCCAATTTTTCCAAAAACCTCCAATGTTTATCATTTTCCTTTCTTGTTATTTTAGCCAATCTGATAGGTATGAGGTGGCATCTCAGAATTGTTATAATTTGCATTTCTCTAGTCAATAGTGATTTGGAACTTTTTTGTATAATTAAAGAAGAATTTTAATTTTCTTCAACTGAGAATTATCTGTTCATATCCTTTGACCATTTGCCAATTGAGGAATGCTTTGAATTCTTATAATTTGACTCAATTTTTTTATGTATTTAAGAAATGAGGCCTTTGTCAGAGATACTTGCTATTTTTTTTCTACTTTGCATTTGGTTGCATTGATTTTGTTTGTGCAAAACCTTTATTAATTTAATGTAGCCAAAATTATCTCTTTTGAATTTCATAATGTTCCCTATGTCTTGTTTGGACATAAAGTCTTCCTTTATCCATAGGTTTGTCAGGTAAATTATTTTGTGCTCCCTTAATTTATGATATCACCTGTAACGATTAAAAATGATGAAGGCTGATATTATGAGGAAAAATAATATTTTAATTAGAGCCATGCTGATAGAATAAAAATTGGACCACGTGCCTGGCTATTTCAAAATCCTACCTCCGGTACCTTCTCCCATCTTGTCTGTCTCATAAGCAAGGGGGAGAGCCCAAGCTCCACCCCTAATTTTAAGTCACGCTCTATGTTGGTTCCCGTTGTTTGACGTCATCACATCATAAACTGGAAACCCTTTGGATCACGGAAAATGTAGTCTCAAAGTCCCCCACATGTCCACAGGAAGTTTGTCAAATAATTTTAAATGGAACCCCCCAGAAATTCTAAATAACACACACCCTTTATTTCTAATTCATGTATCCATTTTGACTTTATCTTTGTATATGGCATGAGGTATTGTGCCTAGTTTCTGCCTACTATTTTTCAGTTTTCCTAGCAGTTTTTGTCAAAAAGTGAGTTCTTCCAAAAGCTTGGATCCTTGAGTTTGTTGAACACTGTGTTACTACAGTTATTTATCACTGTGACTTGAGTGCCTAATCTATTCCATTGGTCCACCACTCTATTTCTTAATCAGTACTAGATTTTTTTGATAGTTACCATTTTATAGTATGAGATTCAGTACAGTTATCACCTTCTTTCATTTTTTTTCATTAATTCCCTTAATATTCTGGCCTTTTATTCTTCCATATAAATTTTATTATTTTTTCTAGCCCTATGAAATATTTTTTGGGTAGTTTGATTGGTATAGCAATGAGGAGGTAAATTAATTTAGGTAGAATTGTAATTTTTATTATATTGGCTCGACCTACCCATGAGCAATGAATGTTTTTCCACTTGTTTATATCTGACTTTATCTGTGTGAAAAGTGTTTTGTAGTTGTAATTGGATTTGTTTGTATGGGCAGGTATATCCTCAGGTATTTTATATTATCTACAGTTATTTTGAATGGAATTTATCTTTCTATCTCTTGCTGTTGGACTTTATTGGTAGTACAGAGAAATGCTGATCGTTTACATGGGTTTATTTTATATTTTGAACTTTGCTAAAGTTGTTAATGTTTTGATTAGTTTTTTGGTTGATTCTCTAGAATTCTCTAAGCATATCATCATATCATCTGTAGAGTGACAGCTTTATTTCCTCACTGCCTATTCTAATTTCTCTGACTTCTTTTCTTATTGCTATAGCTGACATTTCTAGTATAATATTGAATAGTACCAGTGATAATGAGCATCCTTGCTTCACTCCTGATCTAATTGGGAAGGCTTCTAACTTATCCCCATTACAAATAATGTTTGCTGATGGTTTTAGATAGATGCTAATTATCATTTTGAATAATGTTCCATTTATTCAGTGTTCTCTAGTTTTTTTTTTGTTTTTGTTTTTTTACATTTTTAAACCCTTAACTTCTGTGTATTAGTTCTTAGGTGGGAGAGTGGTAAGGGTAGGCAATTGGGGTCAAGTGACTTGCCCAGGGTCACACAGCTGGGAAGTGTCTGAGGCCAGATTTGAACCTAGGACCTCCCATCTCTAGGCCTGGCTCTCAATCCACTGAGCTACCCAGCTGCCCCTCTAGTGTTTTTTAAAAGGAATGGGTATTATATTTTATCAAAATCTTTTCTTGCATCTATTGAAATTATCATATGGTTTCTGTTGGTTTTGTTATTGATATGGTCAATTATGCTGATAATTTTCCTAATATTGAACTATCTGCATTCCTGGTATAAAACCTACCTGGTCATAGTATTTGATCATTGTGATATGTTGCTGTAATCTCCTTGCTAGTATTTTATTTAAATTTTTTGCATCAATATTCATTAGGGATATTGGCCTATAATTTTCTTTCTCTGTTTTTTCTCTTCTTGGTTTAGGTATTAACACCATGTTTGTGTCATAAAAGAAATTTGATAGAAGTTCCTTCCTCAGCTATTTTTCCAAAGTTTATATATAGAGTATTGAAATTAACTGTTCTTTAAATGTCTGGTAGAATTCACTTGTGAATCTGTCTGGTCCTGGAGCTTGATACTGTGAATTTCAAAGGAAGAGAGGTTACTGAGTTATGGTGGTAAAGAGGAAGTCTCGAAGTGGCAATAGGAAGCAAGGGGTAGTCCAATTTCCTTTCTAGGACCAGTGCTTATAATGTCAGGGGCAGGATTCCAACTCAGGTCTTCCTTACTTCAAGGCCAGAATTCTATCTACTATATCACCTAGATAACTGTTAATCAGTACAAACACAGATGAGAGAAATTTTATCTCTAAAGTGATTTCTAAGGATCAAATCATAAACAATTCATGGAAATTCTTCTAGAGATGTACAGAAATTTCACAGTAAAGGATATTGCCAGTGAGGCAGGAAAATCTCACATACCTAGCTCTACCTTCTGTACTCTTTGATAATATTAGCCAGTTTAAGAAGCCAGAGTCTCTTAGCAGCCTGTTGAGGGAAAGAAGAATCCCGTCGATCCAACTTCACTAATGTTTAAGGCCAATTCCATGCATTATTCTTCTGCAAGGATCTCCTAAACACTGACTCAGAAGTAATTCTAGTGCTGAGAGACATAAATAAGTACTAGGGTTATCTTTTAAGTTTGGAGACTACAGAAGAAAAATAATTAAGTGGATAATAGTGAGAATCTACATTGTTTGGGGGTCAATGAGCCCCAGATTGTACCCTATAGTTGTCTCATTTATCCTTAATAATTGACATTTATAAAATATTGCCCACTGTGAAGATGGGATTAACCCTTGCCAACTTTTAGATTTAATCACCAGAAGCCTTAAATATGGGGAGGTCTGGGACGATGTGTGCTATAGTGGGTGATAAATCAGAAATGACTGACTGCCCCCTGTGTAGTCCTAAGCAAAGTTAAAGCTACAATTGGTCCACATAATGTGGAAGGAATGCACAGGAAGTGATACAAAGAAGTGTCTTTAAAAGCAGTGGCAGCTTCCTGTGAAGTCAGTTCTTCAGAGTTCTGTGTTCGAGTTTAAGTTCGAGTTCCAGTTGGAGGCTGGTGAAGGATCTGCTTTGTGGACCTGAGACTCTGAAATTTGATAAGACTGTTCTTGAATCTCTCCCTTTGAACTATCACGTGGGTGAGTGAAAGGGCTGACTCCTTTTCGTGGCTTTTCTGGAGGTACTAGCCTCCAGAGAGGCCCTTCGTTTTGGAGGAGGCCTTGTGGCTAGAACCTTTGTTTAATTTACCTCTGGGACCCTCTTTGCTTGGGCCTCTTAGGCCCTGCCTGGTTTGGACTTGGCTGTAGTCATTATCTATTCTCTCTCATTTTCTTACTTCCACTCTTTCTCCTTTTATAAATAAACTACCATAAAAAGTCATCCTGACTATTTTCAGTGACCACATTTTTATACATTTAGGACAACCTTTAATTTTTAACCTTTATACCACATGTCCTATCATTGGATCTTCATAACAATCCTGTGTGGTAGGTACTACATATATTACTCTATTTTATAGATGAGGAAACTGAGATTCAGCCAAGTAAATAATCATTTACTAAATGTGCCAGGCACTGTGCTAACTGCTGGGAATAAAAGGTAAAAATGCTAAGTATCCTTGACTACAAGGAGCTCATATTCTTTTTTTAAACCAAATCGATATTAAGTTCCAAGGCAGAAGAGCAGTAAGGGTTATGCAATTGGGGTTAAGTGATTGTCCAGGGTCACTCAACTCTAGGAAGTGTTTGAAGCAAGATTTGAACCCAGAACTTCCCCAGTTGGCTCTCCAGGACTTGCTCTCTATCCACTGATCCACCTAACTGCCCCAGGAGTTCACATTCTAATGGGAGACAACATGTAAATAACAAGATCCATGAAATATATATCCAAAGTAGGTGGGAGGTAACCTGTGTTATATTGAATCTCTGGGAGCCAGGAGTTCACACTGTGATTGACAGGTGGATCAGTTGGATGTTGGAATGTTCCCAGAGAGGCATGCGGACAGTTGGCCCAGGGGACGTATAAATCCACCCTGGTAGCCCTGGCAGGGGTTCCTTTCTTTCCCTGAGACCTGAGATCAGTGGATCCTGGTCTTTTGTGGGATTGAGATTTGCAGACTCAACCCTGCAAGCTCCTCCTGTTTGTTCCTGTACCATCAACAACCTGTACCCAGACCATCATCTCTAATTCTACTGCCCCTAGAAATTAGGAAGTCAATCATCTTAGTTATCTAGGTTTCCCAGGGCCTGGGAGGGATCCGGAAGTGGGCAGGAGAAGAAGAAGAGGGTGGAAAGGGGTGGATATCTCAAACTGGTTAGGCTTATCATCTAGTGAAGAAGAAGCTGAAAGATTATACTGCAGTTTGTTTACTCTGGTGTGGCTTTGGCCTGGCTGTACCAGAGAGAAGCTAATCATCTTAATTCATTTACTTGCCTACAGTTTAGAGTTTTATCATCCTCATTTTAATTAGGGTCTCCCAATAACTCTATCCAATCCCATTATCCTCCTTTGTTAAATACAATCAAAGTTTAAAGTACCTTCCTGAAGTGGTTATTCAAAGCTTCTTTGGGAAGGGAGAGACACAGTCAGATACATTACCCAGCTAAAAAGCCCATTAAATAATATCAATTAACCCCAGGTGGATCCTGAAGGGATATCATCCATTGACCTAAAGGAGCCTGCCTGGGCAACTGTTATAAAGGAGAGAGGTGTCATCCTATCCTCTCTCTATACATCATCTACATACATCTAGTAGAGGAGTATTATTACAACACCTGAGAGGGAAGAAAGGCTAAATGACATCCCCATGATCACACAGCTAGAGCTAAAGGTGGCACTTAAAATCCAGGTCTACTAGTCTCAGATCCAACACTCTATCCACACTGTTTCTTTGTACATATCATAGGAATGGTAGTATTAACTGGCATATCCTCCATATTAGCTCCGTAACTATGTAACATTGGGGTCCTCCTAATTGGACAATTAAAGTTTGACAATAGAGTTCCCTCTACCCTCTAAAATTTAATCCCAGAACTAATACTGTAATGTCACAAGAAGCAGATAGACCTTTGGGCCCTTCCAGGCCTGGCCCACCCACCAACCCCTTGTCTTTGACCATGGGCCTTTGAGGCCTTGATCCCCACCCTAGTCTATGGGTTCCTCAAGACCCTGGCCTTCTCTTCCCACCCATGTCCTTTGAGTAGGGCCTACTGGGTAGATCCTGCAGCCTGGCAGACTATGAAGCAGTTACCAATAGCCAGTTCATTTGACTAGTTCTGGCTGAGCAACCTGCCAAGTCAATAGAGCAAATCTCTGTGGTGGCTGTAATCTTCTTCCTCAGCCAGTTGTAACTATTAAATCTCTGAGGCCTAAGACTAGGGGTCGGCAACATATGGCTCTTGAGCCATATCTGGCTCTTTTGAGGGCCAGATATGGCTCTCTCTGCAGGAGCCATAAAGTCAATTTTTTTTTCAGGCGCTGTTACAGGAGCGCACTGTGAGCACTGTATGGCTCTCACGAAATTACATTTTTAAAAAATGTGGCGTTTATGGCTCTCATGGCCAAAAAGGTTGCCGACCCCTGCCCAAGACCATTAAGGTACCAAGAGAATCTGTTTCAGCATTTTTCCTGAAAGTCTCTTCTCAACCCTTTCCTCATGAGAGAAAGCATGAGTCAAGCATTAGAGAATGGAACCATTTTGGAATGGAGACACAATCCCTGTTACTTCAGGAGGGAGCAGATTTTGAGGATCGTCTGTCAGAAAAGCTGTCAGGGGAAATAGGTTTGACTTAACTAGCTCAATGGAGGGTTATCAGTGGCCAGGCTATGGAGGAAAATCTCTAGCTCTTCCTGTATTAAGACTATGGGAATCCTTGCCCTTGATGGGAGTGCTGGAATTAGAAGCTAGAAAGTTTGTTCTGGTGGAGACAGTAGTAGAACAATGGTGGACTTTGATGGTGCTACCTGAGTTGGAAGAAGCTAGAAAAATTTGTGATCAAGACTCCCTATTGCTCTCTAACCACACATTATAGTGAATGTCCCCACTAGCCCTCCTCTTCCTGACAGCCTTCCATGGGGCAGAGTATGGCAAGGCTGTCCCCCATCCTACTCCCAAGGCATAACTAGATCCAGAATAAGCTTTCATAAATCTGTTTAGTTGAAGAGCCTTTCTTCTATATTCAAGAGAACCTCATCAAGAGAGGGCTATATAGTTTCTGTGATGCTGCAAAAATTGTTGCAGAGCTTCCAAGAGCAAAACAAAAAATCCAACCCACCAACCAATATAGTGCCTCACCAGAGGAGTAAAAGAAAGAATGGCAGTTGTTTGGTAATAAATAGTTGGCAGGCTTCAGCCATAACTGGTTTGGTAATATAAAAGAAAAAATTTTCCCAATGGACTAAGGTTGGAATAGGACATGCTATAATAAGACATACTAAAGGTGAAACATGGGACTCAGGATACATTTATACTGCTTGATGAACCATATTCAATAGCTTAGCTAGTTAGGAGCATGTGAATATAGGAGTATATGATGGAAAAAGAAATTGGTTAGTTTTTTGGTGGGGATCTCTCATTCTTGGAATAACCTTTTTTCTTCTTAAGGTAATTTTTTTTTTTTAAAGTTGGAGTTTAATTTTTTCCTTTATTGCATGTAAAATTTTTTTACATTCAATTTTTAAAATATCATCCCAAATTTTCTCTTCTCTCCCTGCTCTTGAGTAGAAAATTAATTTAATATAGATTGTACATGTACTATTGCAAAATATTTCCATATTTGCCATTTTGCAAATGAAAACAGAGATCAAAAAAACCAGAATAATAAAGTAAAAAAGTAAGCTTCAATCACATTTAGCCTCCATCAGTTCTTTCTCTGGAAGTGGACAGCATTTTTCACATGACCTTTGGAATTGTCTTATATCATTGTATTGTTAAGAATTGTTAAGTCAGGCGGTAGCTGGGTGGCTCAGTGGATTGAGAGCCAAGCCCAGGGCATGGAGATCCTGGATTCAAATCTGATATCAGGCACTTCCTAGCTTTGTGATCCTATGATCCCCATTACCTAGCCCTTTCTACTCTTCTGCCTTAGAACCAATACACAATATTGATTCTAAGACAGAAGGTAAGGGTTTAAAATAAATTAAAAAAAGAATAGTTAAGTCATTCACGACTGATGGATGATATTGCTATCTTTGTGTACGATGTTCTAGTTCTGCTCGTTTCACTTTATGTTGGGGAATTTCTTGATAAATATGGTTTTTATTATGTTATCTTTATTGATACTATCCTGCCACTATCCCCAGTAGATTATAAATTTCCTTTTTCTTTTTTTAAACCCATATCTTCTGTTTTAGTATGAGTTCTAAAACAGAAGAGTAGTCAGGGCTAGGCCATGATGATTAAGTGAGACTTGTCCAGGGTCACATATAGTTGGAAGTGTGTGAGGTCATATTTGAACCCAGGGCCTTCAGACTCCAGGCTTGGAACTGTCCCAAATGAAAGTTTCTTGAGAGCAGGGAGTACTTGTTGCCTTTCTTTGTATTCTTAGCACATAGTGGGTGCTCAGTAAATGCTAGTTGATCAGCTGACATATAACTATAAGAGCAACACCTCTTTATAGATTCCAAGATAGAATTGTTTTAAACAGCACCAAGATATACAAACCTATTATGATACTTTTACTTGCTTGTTAGATTCCTGAATTTTGTAAGGAACCCATTATTCAAAGCTATATAGAACCCTAAATGTGTTTAAGGTACATGGCTTTATACTTGCAAGGCCATGTAATCATGGTTTTCTCTTCTCTATATTTTATTAATCTAGAAGTCCTTTTCTATTCTCCATCGCAGCACAGAACCTAGCCTCATACTTTACTGAGAAAAGAGATGCTATGGTTCATAAACTCCATCCATTCATTCCTCTACTCCATACACAAAACTCTTCGTTATTCTCTCCTCTCTTTCACTGATCCAGTCTCTGATGAAGTTGGTGGTCCTTCTCAAGCCAACTTTTCTACCTGTGTTCTTGACCATATTCTTTTCTAGAGGAGCTTTCCCCTTAATTATCCCTTCTTTCTCTCATCTTCTTTATCTCCTTATTCACTAGTTCTTTCCTCACTGCCCATAAACATGCCAGGGTCTCTCCCATTCCTTAAAAGTTGACCCTGTCATCCACCGACTAGTAGAAATTAAAACATTGGTAGAGGCTCAAGAGCTATTGTCTTGAATGGATAAAAATCCACAGAGTACCTTGAACCTGGGGAATTTACATGCTAGAAGATGGTGACCCAGGTGCTACATGCAACCTCCCTACTCAAAATTTTCAGTGGATCCTCTTTCCCCTATGGCAGAGGTTCTTAATCTCTTTTGTATCAGGATTCCTTCTGGTGACCTTATAAAGCCTATGGACCCTTTCTTGGAATAATATTTTAAAATATTATTAGCAACATAAAGTGGCATTACTGGCAACATAAAATTGAACCATAGGATTACAAAGGAGACCTATTATATTGGAATACAATCATCAAAATATTTAAAAAAATAAGTTCATGGGAGGCAGTTGGGTGGCTCAGTGGATTGAGAGCCAGGCCCAGAGATGGGAGGTCCTGGGTTCAAATCTGGCCTCAGACACTTCCTAACTGTATGACCCTGGGCAAGTCACTTAACCCCCATTGCCTAGCCCTTACCTCTCTTCTGCCTTAGAATCAATACTAAGATGAAAGGTAAGAGTTTAAAAAACATTAATGGAGCCCAAATTAAGAACCCCTGCTGTAGGATAAAAGACAAAATCCTTAGTTTGATATTTCATAACCTTTCTGATTATATTTTATGTTGCCATCCTTCATATATTTGCTTTTCACCAAACTTGATGTCCCACCTCCTACTTTTAGCCCTTTGCATAAGTTATCCTTCATAATGAGAATGTAGCTCCTGCTTACTCCCATGACTCAGAAACCAGCTTTGTTCAAAGCACAATGTAGGGACTAACTCTTATAAGAAGGCTTTCCTGAACTCTTACATTAGTGCTCTCTTTTTCTTGAAATTACCTTGGATAGCCTGTATGTTGCTAACAATATTTAAAAATATTATTCCAAGAAAGGGTCCATAGGCTTTATAAGGTCACCAAAAAAGTATGAAATACCTCAATCTTCTCCTTAGTTTCACCTTTTATAGTCCTTTTTCCACATCACTTTCTGTCTTCTGAGGGTGTAAACTCTTGTCAAAAGAATTCACAAGTTCCTGATTGATTGAGTTAAAAGGTTGGAGCTCTCTAAGTGTCTTGCGAATTCTCTTACTTGATGGCTAACAAAATGTTAAGTAGGAGTGTTTTCAGTTTTTGGTTGATTAAAAGTTGCTGATTGATAGACAAAGAAAGTTTGATTCATACTTCACATTAGTTATACATATATAGATGTATGAAACATCTTTTGGGGATCATTGGTATTTATGTATATCTCTCTTCCCCTCCCTACACATAATGGAAGGTAGGTTCCTGAGGTCTGTGGTTTTTTTTGTTCTTGCCTTTATATCCCTAATTTCCAGTACAATTCTGGTATAGAGTAGATGTTAATAAACATTTGTTGGATTGAATTGAATTGACAGGCAGGGATTTGGACCTTTTAATTTTTTGTCTGCTAGAATAAACCCCTTTTCAGGCCACAGTGACAATCTTTTCTCTCAGTCTGTTTTAGGCATCAATTAGCATATCACAGAAATAATGGATGGGTGGGAGAAATGGGCACACTATACAAAAGTCAATAAAAAACATCTCTTTATGTTCCTTGATCTACTATGGTACTTAATGCTTAAAATATTTCAATAATTAGGACTCCCCAGCATCATGGTGTAATGAAAAAAAAAAAACTACACCAGGGATTTGAAACCCAGCTCTGCTATTAATATAGCAACATAAACATTAAAAAAGGAGAAGAATCCTTATTCCCATTCCTAGTCCCACTAATAGAGTCCCTGAGAATAGCTGTTAATTCTCCTCCTCAAGTGTTCTAGGGCAGAAGTGTCAATGGTTCAGGCCAGGGCTGCCTGCAGTCCACAATATTTCCCAATTCTTTTGGAATGAGACTAAAATAAAATTGAGATATGTTTAACAAAATACATAAAAACAATAGGGCATAGATAACATTACATTTTAAATTGGGAAATAGTTAACAAAACACATGAAAATAATAAAATATAGATATTACATTTTAAAACTAAGTGGCCTACAGGTATTCTTATGTACAGATTAGTGATCCCATTTCTATTTGAGTTTGACACTACTGTTCTAGTGTCAAACTAGAGGCTGTGGGGTTCTTCTAATGGCTTGAGCCCTCATTTTGGCTTCTTTCTCTGCCCTTCTGTTGCAATATTACCTGTGATTAGTACCCCAAATCAGTAAAACCTAGCCTCCCAACCAAGGCACGTATCCCCCTTTATTACCAAGGTCATTGGAAGAGTAAGCTCAAACTTAATATAACTACTACAAATATTCCTTCACTCACCAAGTTTGTTTTTAAGTGTGGCATGGCTGATGGACAAATTCTTCCCTTAAGCTCTGAGCTGCCAGGTCAGTCTTATTCCTGGGCTAGGCTGAGGTATCTATAGCTCCTAGTTAATTTTGTTCTTTTCCTTCCTAAGCTCATAAGATCTCTGATCTTCTTTTAGCTAAGAACAGGAAAGAAACAGAGACAGAAGCAACATAGGTGCCATATGTTTCCAGGCCACATTGTACCTAGGTAGGGAGGCCCCTTATTTATCAGAAGACCTATGGAAATTCTTGCAACAATGGCAACCACAGAAGAGAAAGATTGAATCATAGGTCAGTGCCTTTAGTATATACCAGTGGTTCCCAAACTATTTTGGCCTATTGCCCCCTTTCCAGAAAAAAATATTACTTAGCCCCCTGGAAATTAATTTTTTTTTATTTTATAGCAATTAATAGAAAAGATAAATGCACCTGTAGCCATCACCACCTACCTGGATCGCTGCAGCACCCACCAGGGGGCAGTAGCGCCCACTTAGGTAATGTGATATATACACTTAGTTCTGGTTGTGTAATGAGGAAATTGAGAGAATTAGGACATTAGTTCCCTTTCTCTTAATTTATGGGCTTTGTCTAAATTCTGTCTTGTGAGAAAACTTTAATAAATTGTGGGAATAGGGAGAAAATCTTATTGTATTGTTTGAAACTGGCAGCTGGGATATTGGACATCCTTCCTGTGCTGTTTCTTCACTAAGGACCTAGGTTATGCTGATCAGAAACAGTCAGATCTAAAGAGTTTCTCATAATTGTATACCTTAAGCAGCTCATATGTTTTATCAGAAAACTGACCCCATACTGATCAAGCAGTTATTGTTTCCATGTTCCTTGATTGTTTATAGATACATAGAGAGGAGTATAATACCTCTTGTAAGATTTAATTCAAAGTCCATTACTCCCAGTATTATATTTCTATAGTTTATTAACAATCACTTGAAGTAAAGGAATAAAAAGGTAATTAACAAAATAAAATCATGTAAATTCTCTTGCCTTTCTGAAAAAGGCTGTTTCAGCCAGCCCTGATCATAAGAGAGCGAGAGGCAGGGTTACACAAAATTTATATCCTCCCTATGTCAGCACTTAATGTGAGAAGGAAAGTGGGGTGCTGGGAATTGTAGTTCTAGAGTTCAAATTGTAATTATAGACTCTTTCTGAATTCAGGGAATTGTACCCGTTACTCTCTCCTCCCAACTTGGAAAGTCTCTAATTTTTTTCTCCAATTAGAAATAAGATCACCTAATGTCCTAATGTTTCCTTTTAATTAACTGGTCTTATTAGTTTGTTTTTAATGTATAAAAGTATGTCTTCCTCTGTATTTGGAGTCTAGCCTTAAGTTGAAGAAGGCGATTAGTTCCATTTTGTTAGGTAACTGTCATTCATTGCTTAGTATGTCTGTGCTCAGAAGAGCAAATCTTTTTTTCCTTAGTAATTTCATAAAACCTTTACCTGACATAGTAGCCAATAAAAGTTTTTTGTCATGATACTGTAAGTGGACAGGAAAGCCACAGAATATTTGTATATGCTCTGAAGTAGAGAATATGGCCTCTTTATTCTGTTATTCATAACTTCCAGAGGCAGATCAAGTATCCACATAGGTTGGCAGCAGGCAGAGGCTATTGTACACACTGCCAGGACTAGCCCCTCACTGGCTGGTCTCCTTTACTCTTCTCCTTGTCCCCCTCCCCCATTATTTTATGCTGTAAGCCCTTGAGTAAATCACTTTGTCTTATTCTAGTATCCTCATCTGTAAAATGAAAGTGCTAGAATAGACTTCTAAGATCCTTTTCTAGCTCCAAATCTAGGAATTGATTACCCCATGACTTACATGACTCTGACTCTTACTCATTAGACCTACCTATGGAATGGAAGCTATGTATCATGGTATGTCGTTTACCAAATTGACATTGTTACTGGGGCAGCCAACTGCATCAGTTGCCAGCACACATGATTTGGCTTAAACCCCAGGTCTGGGAAAAAAATCCTCCGAATGAACATGAACAAAGCATTTTTAGAGGCCTTTTACCCAAGGAATTAAAATGCAACTGGGACAGATGCTTTCAGGATGGATGGGACAGAAGTTTTCAGTGTATTTTGAACCAAGGACTGGGGCTCTTCCTAAAGCAGTGATAGGCAAACTTCTGAGCTTGGTGTGTCAAAATTCACTGAAAAACTGAGCATAACTCGGGTGGTGTGTCGCTTTGAGAAAAAAACCCATAATTTCATGATATTATTATAGTTTGAATAACAAAAATATAATTGTAATATATAACTGTATTTAATAAACCAATAATAATAATATTAGTATTAGTAATAAATACTAATTTAAATTAGTAATAAATAACTGTATTTAATAAACCAAAATAGATAAATTAATAAAAGTAGAATTGTCATCTATAGTGCACAGAGTGTCTACACTACACTATACTACAGCAAATGTTTCATCCTCGGCATGTGGCCCCATACTTCTCTATATACGGCCTCGTGTCATTGATAATGGCTATGCATGTCAGTGCTGACACATGTCATAGTTTTGCCATTACTGTCCTAAAGGAAGGGAGTGTATGAACAACTTGAGCAGGGTTGGAAGGAGGGGGAAGAGAATCAAAGAGGACAGATAACTGCAATTGCTTGTTGGTGCTCAGCATTACCACTGTTGCTATGGATGCCAGTGGGGTGAGGTAATGAGTGGTAGTGATGAGATGCTAGAAAAACACTGTATGTAAATGGTGCAAGGCCACCTGAAGCCAATGTAAAAATGGTGGTGGCTGTCTCCGACTATCACAACAAACCTGAAAGGTCTACCTCTCCCATTCTCGTTCCAAGAGCCTCTGCTTGAACAGCCTAATAAACTTCAGCCTGTTCACCTTTAAATATTTCTCCTCAAGGCTTGCCATCCTTCTTCAGTTGGCAAGTTTCTCCTGGAGGCTCTATTTTATTGAGGTTACCAGGTCAGCCTGCCTTCATTCCCCTCCCCAACTTGTTCTTGATTTTCTGGATTTCAAAACCATGCCTTTGTGCCAGGTACCTCTTTTTCCCTTCCCCTATATTCCATTTTCAGTTCTTAGTGTGTGGCTTTCTCCTATTAGAATGCAAGCCCCTGGATGGTAGGGACTTTCTTTTTGCTTACATTTATGTCCCCAGCATTTAGTATAGTGGCTAGAACAAATCAAGTGCATCATAAATGCCAATTTCCTTCCTTTCTTCCATTCTTTACCTTCCCCTTGGCTCTTCTGTTGCATCTGTATTCTTCTTTCTCACTTCTTTAAGTTTGTTTTTTGTATTTATCCTCAAAAGATGTCATAAACATCATTTGTGCCATCAAAAGAAACTAGTTTCTTTGATTTTCAATGTGTGTGTATGTGTGTGTCCTGAGTAACATACTATGGTTGCTCAATGAGGGGAGAGCAGGAAGAAGACAGACACAAAGAGACAGAGAGTGATTCTTTTTCTAAAGGTTTAAATTTTACCCAGCTTGGGAACTCAAATAGAACTAAATATATTTTACTAATACATATCAATATATTTCCCTAAAGTAGACAAAGGATAAAATGAATATGGACTCTTACATAGGCACAAAAATGAATCTGTAGCAGATAAGGCTTGGTAAGTTAAAGGGGAAGGAAGCTCCTCTGAGGCAATGGCCTTGGGCTATTGCTTGGTGGACAGTTACCCATAAACCAAGCCTTCAGAAAAAGGGATTGGAGACCAGAAGAGAGGAGCTGGAATGAACGTTTCCATCCACATATGAGTGCCTTTCCCACCCCCACTGGCAGTTAATTATCCTTTTCAGCTAAAACATTTTCATTCTCTTCCTCCTCCTCCCCTTTTAAAAGAGTTAGCTTTAAGAGTAGGCCAAGCATTGTACTAAGGGACTGCGAATCAAATAAAAGGCAGCCCTCCAAAAGGTCACATTTTATAGGCAGAGTCGTAGCTAGGATGGCAGCTAGGTGGCACAGGGCTTGGACCAGAGTTCAAATTGGACCTTAGACACTAGCTGTGTTACTCATAAAAGTATGTAAAAAAACCCAAATAATAGCAAACTACCTCACAGGGTTGTTGTGAGGGTCAAATAGGTTATTTGTAAAGAGCCTGGCACATAGGCACTATATATAAATGCTTTTATTTGGCAAGAATGTTTTGGTTCGGAAGTAGTGGTAATAGTGAGTGGAATAATAAGGAAGCTAATGACACTCCCTTACTAGGGCAAGTTAAGTATGCTTTGATTAACAGTTCTTAGAGCAAAGGCCTGGGTGAAGATGCAGCCCAAGCAAGTTCAGAGCCAGGATTACAAATACAAGCAAATAGAAAGTCACTCCCTGCACTTAAGTAGCTTAAGTCCAAACGGGGGGGGGGGGGGGGGGAGGGGGGGGAAGATAATACACAAAAGTAGCTGACACCTTCCTTC
>NC_058133.1:176527413-176638939 GCF_016433145.1 Gracilinanus agilis
GATAATACACAAAAGTAGCTGACACCTTCCTTCCTCCCTCTATGGTGGAAAGAAGCCCCTTCGTGGCTGAGAGAAGTTCCAAGGTGTCGAAACACGGAGATCATCAGTCTGCCAGTAAAAGCAGAACTCCTCAGGTTATCCAACTAGGGCTCTTCTGTAATAGAAGAGAAAAAGAGAGTTGCCCTCAAAAAGCAAAACTATGTATCAGTTCCAAATACAACCGTCTCTCCCCGCCCCCCCCCCGTTTTATTATATATAATCTTCGAAAGAACAAATGCTCATTCTATGTTAAATTGAGAATAACATTTAAAATCCCTATCATTGTTCCTACTGTTGCATTTTCTGAGCTCCACTGGGATGTCTGTGGAAGGATCCTGTCTCCTCTAGATATTAACAGGCTGCCATCTTCCCACGTAGGGCGCTGCCACGAGCTAGAAACGGATTCAGTGAACGGACTGACACATTTTACTGGCCGAGTGACCAGAAGTGGTTATATACAAAGCTTTACCTCCACTTACTTCATTCATTCATCTACAGGTCAGGGTCACTTAAACATGCCCAACGGCAGAGGGTGCAAGACCTCCTTTTTCCTGCAGTCTCCTCACTCAGCCTCAAAAAAGCCATGGTGTTAACTTTGTTGGGGGGGTGGTGGTGTTTGGGGTGAAGGAAGGGGAAAGCAGGGGGTTCGCAGATCCATGGTATCGTCCTACAGACCCTGCGTGGGTTTGCTTGGTAAGAGGTAGGCAGAGGACCCAGCAGAACGTTTCTCTCAGACCCGGTATGGCAGCACTGTTCGAGGAAGCGAGCTCTCCCTCAGAGCCCTTCGGCGGGTGGGGTGGAGAATTCTCCAGCCCCTCCCTCGTTAGTTCCCGCCCTTTGCGGTATTCTAGACCCCGCCCCTTTCCGAAGGCGCGCGCGGACTCCACGCCAACCGTCGCCCGGCTCCCAGCCATCCTCTACCGGCCTCTGGGGGGCGGCGCGGGGCACTGCGGCAGCCCGGGCTGGTCTCGTGCTCTGCGGCGTCGGGAGGAGCACGTTTCTCCCCTCTTGCAGAGGCCGCCTACGCATGCGCGTTGCTCCCTCCCGCTGCCGCCGCCACCACCCTAGCCACCGGCTGCCCTGGTTACCGTTGGTATCTCGGTACTTCCCTCTACTACCTCCGCGACGCTCCTTAGCTGGGGTAGAGCCGTTCACCCCTGTCACGTGAGGGGGAGAACACTGGGGGCGGGGAGGGTCTCGCGCTGGGTATTGGCCCTCTCGCCCCCTGGCTCGAGCTTGCCGGCTGCAGGGGCTGGGCTGAGCCGGGCGCTGGGGCCGGCTGACTGGAGAAAGGAGGAGCGCCCGGGTGGGGCGCGCGCGGATAAAAATGGCGAAATGGGGTTAGGCGGTATGTAGGCGGGAGCTATGGGGCACCGAGCTGGGACCGGGTACATCCGATCTCCGTGACTCCCACCCCACACATCGTGTTGTTCTCTCTGGCCTGCTGGACCTGGCGATCTGGTTCTGACACCTGGTGGGGGAGAACGACGGACTCCGCGGGGCACCGCGGGGCCTGGCGGGAGCTGGAGGCGATGGATGAGCAGAGTGTGGAGGTGAGATTAGAGGGGACGTCACTGCCTCCCAGGGGCAGGGGGGGAGGCTTCTCTACTGCCCGTGGGCTCCTCACCTGGGCAGCTTCGACACCCCCCCTCCCCGCCCCCAGCCTCTCTCTCCAGGGGGGCGGGTCTGATTCTCTGAAGGAGCCTGGTTTACCCTGCCATCTAGCGCCACGCCCCCCCTCCCCCGCTACTGCCGCAGTCTGCAGGATGCGCCTCTGGATACGCATCTGGAACTCCTTCCCCTGGGGTTGTCTTTGCGGAATATTCCTTAGGCCAGAAATGTAAATCGAGGAAATGGATGTCCTTGTTTCCCGCCTTGTGCATCCACTCCGTACAGTAACAATTCACTATTAGTGTTCAGGAAAGCATTTTTCTTTTTGCCTGATAAAAATTCCAGTATCTACCCATCATGTGGTGAGAAATTTTGCCCAGTTCATCAGAGGCAATAGGAAAAAAAAAGGTTAGCCTCCTTTGAGAAAGAAAATAACCATAAAGATAATTTATTTTTATGGACGTTATGAAAGAGGGCGGAGTCTTGCTCTGTAAGATGTCCTAAGGTACCCTGAGCTACAAAATACTGTTGAGGAAAATGTATTGAGAGAACAATGATCCCCTGTAATCTTGTTTCTTTTGACTCCTCTTCTGTAATTGCTATTGAATTCAAACTGCCCAGTTAGTTGTTCCCCTTACATAATCTTCTATTATGTTATCCCTTCCTCATCTCAGAAATTCCCAACCTTTTTGAATTGGATTCACATACCTCTTGGCTTTCTGTAAGCTCTTCAGTATCCTTTATAAAAGGAAACAAATTCTAGAGTTCATTATGCATATGCATATAAGAAATGAAGTAGAAATTAGTTTTTTGTAAAGAAAGATTTGGTACATACCTTTTTAGTATCAAAGTTTTTCATCATCTTTTGTCTGAGCATAATAAAATGAATTAGTGAGACCTTTTATTCTGTTCCTTGACAATTTTATTCTTTGTACAACTTTTGAAAGATATCTGAATGTCACATTCAGCTTCTACTTTTTTCTTGGTTTGGATTTAATTGAGAACAGGACCTAGAATCCTGATTTACAAGGATAAGTTGTTATAAACGAAATTAAAGCTTTTTGAATACGTTGCTTGAGAATGATTTAATGGTTCTCCAAAGGTGTACCCAAATTTTGTAATTTTATTGATTAGAAATCAGTTTGGAATTTCTAGTTATTTTGGAGATAAATTGGCTCATTTTTACTGGATTGTTGATAAAATTGTTTTTCAAGCTTAATATGAAAAGATTCATATTCACATTTTGGTTTTGGTTCATAGAAACTATTTTTTCACCTATCTCTTTAAAATTTTTCAGATGTATTAAAAATATTCTTGTCTTTTCCACCCTGCCCTTGCCTCCTTACTAATTCACCTTCCTGAAATCCACTCATTTTTTTCACCAACACTTATTACTTTTGAAACATTTCAATAGACTAATATACTTATTTGTGAAATATTCCCCCAATCTCTGGACAAGCCTCTACTTTCTAGGGGAATATATGTACCAGTCTGTACCAGAATCCCTGCCCTACGAGCATATAAGCTTCTTGAAGTTAGGACTATTTTTTGTTGTTGTTTTTCCTTGGGCCTTGAATTTCCAGTGTCTAATGTGTTTTGCATGTAATAGATGTTTAATGTTTGTTGAATTTTTCAATTAATATCTCTCACAAAACACATTTAGAACTCTCAATAAACTAATGGAAACTCTGTATCATTGTTGTAATTATTTTCATAGAGCATTGCTGAGGTTTTCCGATGTTTCATTTGTATGGAGAAGTTACGTGATGCACGTCTATGTCCACATTGCTCCAAGCTTTGTTGTTTCAGCTGCATTCGGGTAAGTTCTTCTCTTCTTGCTTATTAATAAGTTTGTTGGGTCATGAACTTAAGGAGACCTCTGACAGACTGCTGAAATCTTTGCATCTCAATTGCTTTTCTATGTCTCTTGCAATTCTTTTAAAATTTGATAGTTTTATGATTGTCAGACATTAATAGAAAAGGCCTAGATTGTACTTTTTCTTTTTTAATTAACAAAAATTTATTTTTTAAAACCCTGTTCTCTCCTTACTCTTAATTCTTTTACCTCACTTCTGAGATTATTTCTATTTTATATATATTATTTGTAAAAAGTAGTTTGTATGTTGTTTCCCCTGTTGGACAGTGAACTTCTTGAAAGTAAGGACTGTTTTTGCTTTTGTTTAGTGCAGTGTTTGGTATGTATTTCATGCTTAATAAATGCTTCTTGACTTTACTCCCATTTCTGCAAAGGAGTGGGGTGGGGTTGTCTTCTCATATCTCTTCTCTGGGGTCATGCTTATTCTTTTAAATTCTGCAGCATTCAGTTTTCATTGTTTTGTCCTTTCCATTTTCATTGTTGTACTCAAGTGTATTCTTTTGGTTCTGTTTACTTAACACTGTATCAGTTCATCTTTTTTTCATGCTTTTCTGTATTCATCACATTCATCTTTTCTTACAGCATGGTATCTATCATATTCACATATTACAATTCCCCAAAGAGTGGATATCAGCTTTGTTGCTATTTCTTTGCCATCACAAATAGTACTGCTATAAATATTTTGATATTTATGAAGGAATTTCTTCTAGTATATATATGCTTAGTACTGTAGTGGAATTTTGGGGTCAAAAGTTTCTTTTGTAATTTTGTATAATTCCAAATTGCTTTCCAAAATAGTTCTCTTACTTTCACAGCTCCATCAACAGTGCACTAGTGTGTCTGTTTTCTCATAACCACTCCAACATTGACTATTCTTTTGCCATTTTTGCCAATTTCCTGATTACGAGGTAAAATCTCTTCATTGTTTTGATTTGCATTTATCTTATTATTAGTGATTTGGATACTGGAGTGGTTGCCATTTCCTTCTCCAGCTCATTTTACAGATGAGGAAACTGAGGTAAACAGGCTTAAGTGATTTGACCAGCATTATACAGCTAACACACACACACACACACACACACACACACACGAATCCAGATTTGAACTGAGGAAGATGACTTTCTAGTGACTCCAAACCCAGTACTCTATCCACTGTGCCACTTAGAGTATGGGGTCTTCAGGAAAAAGTAGAACCTCTAGTGTGAGGGCTTGCTGAATCCTTTTCAGAATTGCTTTCCTCCTTTGGTGTCTACCCGCCACCCACTCTCACGTGTGGCTCCAGCCAGCTGTTGCATCTGTAAGTGGCCACATACTGGTAAACCATCTTGGGAGGTAGGCTAAACCAGATTGAGAGTGACTGACAGGCCTCAAACCCATTGGTGAGTTAGGGATGAATTTGTTCCAACAGTCAGCTGAAGCAGGTTCTGTGGAGCTCTTAGAGCTTGATCAGGCATCAAAGATGACAAAGTCATCCACTCCATTCTCAGCTATCACCAGTTGTCCTGACTTTTGTCTTGGCACTTGATGAGAAAGTGAGGCTGTTGACTTTGTACAACTCTGCCTTGCATAAATCCAATTTGTTCCAGTTAAAAAAGATATCAGTGATGTCATTTTGGTTCTTTTCAAGTACAAAGGTCAACAACCAACCAACCAAGTGATTTGGATCATTCTTTCATTGAGTTGTTAGAGTTTTCAGTTCTTTTGAGAACTATTTGTTCATATCCCATGATTGTTTTATATTCAAAATAATCCTTCTACCAACCTTTGGGGAAAAGATTTTAAGAAGAGATTAAAGGTAATTCAGTGGAACCAACCAATACATTCTTCTGATGATATGTGCAGTATTTCTTAACTTATAATCCTTTAACTCATTTTTAATCGTAACACTTTTCCATTAAGGGGAAGGAGGTAAATTTTTTTCAAGTGTTTTGAGGGGTTCGAGCTTTTATTATAGTTAGTGTCTAGTGTTGTTTGATAGTTCTTTCAATTACATTGTTGTTATATATATAAAATCTTCCTGGTGCTACTGAACCAAGGTGAAGAAAAACCATGAAAACCCTCATGGATGGGTTCACTACAGATTTGTGTTACATAACCTCAACTGAGCTCTCACTGCTGCTAGGCTATCCTGCTGTACTTTCCTAATTAACTCACTATCCAGAGCACAATGGTAGCTCTTTCAAACATTTTCATTCCTTCTCAATTCTCTAATAACTCCCTCTCTTCTTACCTCTATTTTACTGAAGAAATTGAGGCTATTCACCTCTTTAATCTCATCTTATCTCACAAAACCCACATATATTTGTATCTCCTCCTTCATTTCTGTCTCATATGAAGAAGTGGCACTTCTTGCCAAGGCAAGCCCTTCTATCTGCAAAAGTGATCCCATTCCATTTCATCTCCTAGCAGATTGCCCTGCTGTTATCTTCACTCTCATTTATCTTCAGTCTCTCTGTATACTGATTGCTTTTCTGTCTATAAACTGTCCCCCTTCTTAAAAAAAGAGCCTTTATTTGATTCTTTCATTCCCAGTGGCAGTTGTCCCATATGCCTCACTTTTGTAGCTAATCTCCTTGAGAAGGCCTTCTACGTGCCACTATTTCCCTATTCTCACTATTTTGAATTCTTTACTATCTGGTTTCTGATGTCATCATTCAACTGAAACTGCTCTCTATTGTCACTAATGATCTCTTAATTGCTAAATCCAATGACTTTTTCTTTATCCTCATCCTTTCTGATTTCTCTATAGCTTTTGATGCTTTTGATCACCCTCTTCTCTTTCATAACTCTTTAGGTTTTTTGGACCTATTTTCTCCCAGTTCTTCTCCTACTTATCAGCAATTATTTCTCAGTCTCCTTTTGCTGAATTTTCATTCTTGTTAGGTCCATTAACTGTGGATGTTCCATGGGATTCTCTCCTAGGCGTCTTCTCACTCTAGATACTATTTTAGTTGTTGTTAATCATCAGCTACTATGGTTTCAATTGTCTCTTTGTTAATAACCCTCAAGTCTACTTATCCAGCCATAATCTTCTTATTGACTTCCAGTCTTTTCTTTATATTTTGTTTTTTTATTCAACTACATGAAAAAACAATTTTTAACCTTTTAAAAAAAGTTTGAGCCAAAGTCTCACCCTCTCTCCACCTTGAGATGGTTATAAGTCAGAGAGATTTTTACATGTTTAAACTATTATACTATTAACATCTTTCCACATTAGTCATTTCTTGAAAGAGAACTCAAACAAATATCATGGTCAGACTATGCTTTAAGAAAATCACTTTGGCAGCTGAATGGAAGATGACCTGGAATGAGGACAGACTTGTGGCAGGCAGACCTACCAAAAAGATCCTGAAAATATCCCAGGAATGAGGAAATGAAGGCCTACACCATTGTGGTAAAGAAAAGGCATATTTGAGAAATGCAGCAAATATGAAATAGATGGGCCTTGGCAACAGATGGGATACAGGGGGTTAGAAATAGTGGAGAGTTGCTGATGACACTTAGACTGTAAGCCAGAGGAACTAAGAAGATGATATTGCCTTCTATAGTAATATAGAAATTTGGAAGGGAAGAGGGATTGGAGGAAAATGATAATGTGTTCAGTTTGGGACATGCTGAGTTTAAGTTTGGACATGAGTTTAACATGACTATAAGATATCCAGGTCAAGACGTCTAAAAGGCAGTCAGAGATACAAGATTAGAGTACCATATAGTACCATACCAATCGAATTGCCTAAAAATTATTTTACAGAACTAGAAAAAAAAATAACAGAATTTATTTGAAAGAACAAAAGGTCAAGAATATTAAGAGAATCAATGAAAAAAAATGTAAAAGGTGGCCTAGGTGTACCAGATCTCAAAATGTATTACAAAGTTGTAATCATCAAACAATCCTGGTAGATCAGTAGAGTAGATTAGCTACATTACCCATGTGGTCTCATTTTAATGGCCATGAACTTCATTTTATTTTTTAATATTCTGGAGCTTTGTAGTATTTTGGGACTTGATGCAGTCAACATAGTATCATTTACAAATGTGCACCTGTTGACTACAATCACCTATAGGGAGACTCTAAATTATTTGGATTCTGCAGAAGACATCTTCCATGATGGTGGTAAATAACTTTGGCAAGCATATGTCCCCTCTGTTCTATGCCTTGCATCAAAGCAATAATCATAGGATCTTTGAACAAAAATTTTTTAGTGGTTGCTATATCAGTAAATTGCATGAGGTTAAACACATATGGGATACATTGGTGCAGTGAATCAGTAAACATTTACTATGTGGCTACTTTGTGCTAGGCACTTTGCTAAGTGCTGGGACTACAAGAACTATAAAGAATAGTCCCTGTTCTCAATGAGCACATTCTAATGGGAGAGGACAGCATTCTAACTATAAGCTATGTACAAGAAATAAATTGGGAATAAAAAATAAGGAAAACAGAATTAAGAGGGATTAGGAAAGACCTCTTGTAGAAGAGATTTTAGCTGAGACTTGAAGGAAGCTAGGAGGCTGAGATGAGGATGAAAATTACAGGCATGGAGGACAGCCAATGAACAGAAGTCTGGAGATGGAGCATCTTACTTGAAGAACAGCGAGGTGGTCATTGTCCCTGAATTAAAGAGTACAGGGATTGGGACGAGAGAAGTATATAAGTATATAAGCATACTAGAAAAGTTGGAGAGTAATAAGATAAAGCATTAGATTTTGGGCAGTTAGGTAGCACAGTGGATAGAGCGCCAGCTTGGAGTCAGGAAAAACTGGCTTCAAATGGTGCCTTAGACACAACACTAGCTGTGTGACCTTGGGTAAATCACTTAACCCTGGTTTCTTAGCCCTTGCTGCCCTTGTATCTTAGAATTAATGCTAAGACAAAAGGTAAGAGCTTAAAAAGTTAAAGTACTGGGACTTGGAGTCAAGAAGACCCCAAATCAAAGCAACCTAGAGATATTTCCTAGCTGTTTGAACCTGCACAAATCATTTAACTTCTTTTTTCTTCAGTTTCCCTCAGCTGGTTTGAACCTGGGACTTCGTGACTACAGGCCTGGTTCTTTATCCACTAAACTACATTTTAATACTTTAAAAATATTGTTTTTTTTGGGAACTAAAAATCTTTTTTTCTCTCTTGCTTTCTAAGCGATGGCTGACAGAACAAAGAGCTCAATGTCCTCATTGTCGGTAAGTTTTTTAATATAATTTTTGGATGATTATATTAGTATTAAGAGAGTGGAGTAAGACCACATATTAAAAACTATGAAGGAGAATTTTTTATATCATCTGCCACTCATTTCTTCATAAGAATAGTTTCTGTACTCTAAGCTTGAGTCCTTCACTGCCAGTTGACTGTTAAACATTTCAAGCTGGATGTCCTAGAGACATCTTAAACTTAGTGTCTAAAACTAATTTCATTATCTTTCTCTCCTGAACACTTTTCTTCTTCTAAACTTTTTCTGTTGAAGGCATCACCATCCCTTCAAATGTCTTAGGTTCATGATATCAGCATTACTCTCTCACCACATACTTAATCAGTTGCCAAATTTTGTTATTTCTATCTTCATGGTATCTTTTATATCTGTCCTTTTCTCTACTCATCTACTACCTTAGCGCAAGCTCACATTACATCTTGGCTAGATTATTAAGGTAATTGGGATCCCTGTTTCAAGTCTCCCTTTATTTTACATACTGCTGTCAAAGTCATTTTTCTTTAGCTCAGATCTAACCATATGATTCCTCTCCTTAACTGACTCCAGTGACTTTTAATTGCCTCTAGGATCAAATATAAAAGCTTCTGTTGAGGTTTTAAATAAAGTGTAGGCACAGTTTGGCCCTAAAACATCTTTCCTGCCTCACTGGTACACCACTCTCCCTTTATACTCTGAAATCTAGTCAAATGGGCACTCTATTCCTCACAAATGATACTCCATTTCTGTGCCTTTGTAATAGCTACCCTACATTCCTGAAATGCATTTCCTCCTAACCTCCATCTTAGGGTCTTCTCTTCCTTTAATACACAGCTCAAGGGCTATCTTATTCATGCGGCCTTTCTTGGTCTTCCTCACTGCTAAGGCTCACTTCCACTCTACTTTGTATTGAATTACTTTGTGTGTGTGTGTGTGTGTGTGTGTGTGTGTGTGTGTGTGTCTGTCTGTCTGTCTGTCTGTCTGTCTGTCTATAGGTGTAGGTATTTAATTACTATATATGCATTTAATATTTCCTCATTAGGATTTAAGCTCCTTGTGAGTAGGGATTGCATTCTTAGTTCTTAGGACTCACTAAATATTTGATTGACAGTGAAAGGAATCACTTTCTTCCCTCTGTCCCACAGGATAACTTAACTAACTTATCTGCCTAAAAGGGCATACACAAAATTCAAATGATGACTTATCTTTTTGTCATCTTTTTATTTAAGAATTTTTTCATGTATGTTCTTAGGCACACTTTTAGCACTACATTCATTTAGTAAAAAGCCTAATTTACTATTTTCATGTTATAATTATTGCTGCAAATGAATATGAAAGTGAACACAAAAGAAGTTACAAATATTTATATGTTTTAAATACTAAAATCCTGAGTTCTTGAAATGGACTGTAGATTCAACCTTTTTCAGTGCTCCTCTCCAGCTCCGTGAACTAGTAAATTGTCGCTGGGCAGAAGAAGTTACCCAACAACTTGATACTCTTCAACTTTGCAGTCTCACCAAACATGAAGAAAATGAAAAGGACAAGTACGTGAGATCATTTAGGGGAATTTTTGCTTTTGTTTTGTTTTATCAACTTAATTATCATTAAACAAACATTTCAGTATTTAAATAGCAAAAGAGGATCATATATGAATTCTTCTGTGGGTACAAGTTTTTAAGTATATTAAATTTTACATTTTATTGATAGAATTGTCTAGTTTATATTCTGTTCTGAGGTTTTTTTATGTTCATGTATATACTTTAAAATGATTTATTGATATTTTTAAAATTTTAGTTTTTTAAAATCTCTCTCATTACACTTTTTTTACCTGCCTTTTTACAGATAAATATCAAAACAGTTCATACTGTTAGTGTCTGAAAAGGTGTGTTTCATTCTGTACTTCTAGTTCATTAATATTTTCCCAAGAGGTCCGGTAGCATGTTGAATCATAAGCCTCCTGAAGTTATGATTGCTTACTACACTGATCAGAAAATAAATAATTTTCAATTGCAATTTTAATGATAAGAAACTCCCCAAAATATATTTTTAAATCTATTGTGTTAAAATAGTTCTTAGATTATATTATCAAGTGTCTAATCTTTTTAAAGACCTTCTCTGGTTGTTAGTGCTATTTGTTGGATATTAACTTTGACCTAATCCCTCTCTTAGTACAAATGTTGGTAATAACATAGCTCTTTAACTTTGATGGCCTGTGTATTTGTGTAGAGAAGTAGCATGGTACAGTGGCTAGAGAACTGGTCTTGTCAGACTGACATGAATTCAAGTCCCACTTCTGTCACAGAATTGACTCAGTGTCCTATGGTCAGATCTCCACTGGTAAAGGGAGTTTTCAAACCAGCAGTTTCCTAGTGCTACTTTGAGCAATGTTGTTGACCAGTGCAGTTGTTGTTTTTCATTTTGCAGATGGAGACCCTGTGGCATTAATACATTACAGGAGAGTGTTTTTATTTTTATTTTATTTTTGTTTTGTTTTGTTTTTTGCTTGTAAGAGAGACACTAGAAAAGGTAGAAAACTTGGATATTTTAACTCTAAAAGTTTTTATAAATTAATGCATTTTTATAGAATACTAATTCTAGCTAACATTTCTATTATACTTAAAGGCTTATAAAATACATGTATAATCTCATTTGGTGTTATGAGATAGGTGCTATTATTATGTCTTATTTTAGAGAGAAAGAAACTGAGGCTGAGAGAAGTTAAGTGGCTTGGGTCTCATGGGTAGTTAAGTGTCTTAGGCAGGATTCAAACTCAGGAGTTTCTGGAAGAGTGGAACAAATTGCTTTATGAATGTTTATAGGATCATCATTTTAAAAGTGGAAACGATTTTCAAAATTATCTTGTCATATTTCTTGATGTCCTCTCAGAAGTTGGGAGTATTTGAGTTCTTTTCAAAAGTATTGTTTGAACTGGAGTATTGAGAGTTTTCATTGATAAGGAAAGGCTTAAGGTAAAAATTAAAATGGAGGCAAGTTATATAACCTTGACTGTAAAATCAAGAGCTTTAGAGCCCCTTTCTTTTCTAAGATTCTAATATGTCACCAGCCTGGAGTGATGCCACTTCTTGTTAGGCACTTCTTGTCTTTGCCCCTCATGGAAAGGACTTTTTAAAAGGAATGAGTGAACTGCCCAATTTTTGATGGTTTCTTCTCATTCTTCCAAGCCTTTGCTGTTTACTAGTATTTTGTTTGTTAAAAGATATATGTAGGCAACCAACTGTGTCATTAAATTTTCTATATTTTGAGAGAGATTCTAAATTTTGTAGTTGGAACATCCAGTTCATGCCATCAACTGAAAAATAACTCAATTACTATTCAGACTAAGGATTTGAATATATGGAAACATGTTTACTCAAACATTCACTGAATATTCAGTGTCTTGGCAAGTGAAATGTT
Source organism: Gracilinanus agilis (assembly GCF_016433145.1). Classification (NCBI taxonomy): domain Eukaryota; kingdom Metazoa; phylum Chordata; class Mammalia; order Didelphimorphia; family Didelphidae; genus Gracilinanus; species Gracilinanus agilis. The sequence goes on from NC_058133.1 coordinate 176,539,534, forward strand.
TGTCTTAAAATACTAAAATAAGGGGCAGCCGGGTAGCTCAGTGGATTGAGAGCCAGAAGGCAGATGCTAGGTTCAAATCTGGCCTCAGACACTTCCTAGCTGTGTGACCCTGGACAGGTCACTTAACTCCCATTGCCTAGCCCTCCTTACTGCTCTTCTGCCTTGGAACCAATACACAGTTGATTCTAAGATTGAAGGTAAGGGTTTTGTTTTCTTTTTTAAACAAGCAACAACCCACTAAAATAGAGCAGTGTCTCTTTCAGAGAGAGAGAAATGAGAATTGCTTTGTGTATTTTCCATGAAGATGTAGCCTTGTTATCAAGGCAATTAAGCCACATTTATGCGGATTACTATGTTTACCAGTCCTTTTACAAACGTTATTTATTTACATGCATATTACATAAACACATATATGTACACATACACACAACTGAGTTTGTGACCCTGCCTGGTACTTAGAAATCCCAAAGCAAAATTTGTCTAAAATGATCAAGTGGTGTGCTATATTAGTGAAGTAGATTAGGTACACAATATACAGTAATAAAATGACCAGAGGAATCTAATGTTAGATAAACCCAAATATCTAAGTTTTGGGAGCAGGAACTCATTATTTGACAAAAATTGCTGGAAAAACTGGAAAGCATTTTGGCAGAGACTAGACATAGATCAGCATCTCACTGAATACCAAAGTAAAGATAAAAATGAGTACATGATTTAGATGTAAAGGGTGACAGCAAAAATAAATTAGGAGAACATCAAAAAATATACCTAGCACATTTATGGTTAAGGAATGTTTTTATGACCAATCAAAAGATAGAAAGGATCCTGGGAGGTAAAATGGGTAATTTTGATTACATGAAAATAAAAAGTTTTTGCACAAAAAAGCCAATGTAGCCAAAATCAGAAGGAAAGCAGGAAACTGGAAACATTTTTTTTTTTTTAACAATAAGTTTCTCTGGCCTGGGGCTTGTTTCTCAGATATTTAGGGAACGTAAGCCAGATTTATAAAAAGAGCTATTCCCTAATTGATAAATTATCAAAGAATATAATAGGCAGGTTTCAGAGGGAAAAAAATCAAAGATATTCTAAATCATTATTGACAAAAAAAAAATGGAAAAGGACCTATTTGTACAAAACTATTTATTGCAGCTTTTTTTGTGGTAGCAAAGAATTGGAAGTTTGGAAATTGTCTATCAATTAGGAGAATGGCTGAACAAGTTGTGTTATGATAGTTATGGGAATATTATTGTGCTATATAAGAAATGACAAGCAGGATGATATCAGAAAAACCTGGAAAGACTTACATGAACTACTTCAAAGTAAAGTAAGCAGAACCAGAAGGCATTGTAAAAACAGGGATAGCAATATTTTTTGATGAACAACTGTGAATGACCTAGTTATTCTGATCGATGCAGTGATCCAAGACAATCCCAGAGACTCATTTCTGAAAAATGCCATCTGCCCTCCAAAAAATGCAGACTGAAACATACTATATTTAATTTTCTTCTTTTTTTTTTTAATCATTTGAGATCTCTTCCACAAAATGACTAATATGGAAAAATCTTTTACCCGATTGTTCATGTAAAGTATATCAGATTGTTTACTGTTTTAGGGAGGGGATGGAGGGCAGGGATGAAGTGAGAGGAGGGTCAGAAGAAGGGAGAGACGTTGGAACTCAAAACTTAAAAAAAAAGAATGTTAAAAAATTGTTTTTACATGTAATAGAGGAAAAATAAAATTATCTTTAGATAATTCTAAATCATTATTGATTAGAGAAATGAAAATTAAGGCAACCCTTAAGTATTATCTCATACCCATCAGATTAACTGATGAGACAGAAAAGGAAAATGACAAATACTGGAGGGCATTTGGAAAAATTGGGATACTAATGCACTGTTGGTAGAGTTGTAAACTGGTCTAACCATATTAAAGAACAATTTGGAAATTTGCCCAAAGGACTATAAAATACCTTTTGACCCAGCAATACCACTACTAGGTCTGTAATCCCAAGAGATGAAAGAAAAAGGAAATGAGCCTAAATGTACAAAAATATTTATAGCTGCTCTTTTGCTGATGGCAAAGAATTGGGAATTAAGGGGATGCTCATCAACTGGAGAATGTCTGAACAAATTGTGAGATATGATTCTAAAGGAATATTATTGTGTTATAAAAAATGATGAGGAGGCAGCTGCGTGGCTCAGTGGGTTGAGAGCCAGGCCTTGAGATGGGAGGTAGGCTCAAAAATGGCCTCAGACACTTCCTAGCTGTGTGACTGGGCAAGTCATTTAACCCCCATTGCCTAGTCCTTACTGCTCTTCTGCCTTAGAACTAATAAGACAGAAGGTAAGGGTTTTTATTTAAAAAAAAGGAAAAAGAAATGATGAGTGGGATTGTTTCAGAAAAACTTAGGAGGACTTGTATGAATTGATGCAAAGTGAAGTGTGCAGAACCAGGAAACATTTTACATAGTAATATCAGTATTGTAAAGATGATTAAATGTCAAAGACTTAGCTACTGTGATCAATACAGTGATCCAAAATAGTTCTAAAGAACTCGAGATGAAAACTGCTATTCAGGGGGCTTTATGCAATACAATGCATATAGTACCAGGCCTGGAGTCTGGCCGACCTCTGGGTTTAAATCTGGCCTCAGACATTTCCTAGCTGATACTAAGTATAAATTCTAAGATAGAAGGTAAAGGTTTGAAAAAACCTGCTACCTACTTTCAGAGAGAAATGATGAACTCTTGAGTTCAGATTGAAGCATATTTTTTTCATACTTTTTTCTTTTTTTTTTTTGATAGTGTGGCCAATATGGAAATTTTTTTGGTATGATTTCACATGTATTGATACATTGCTTGCCTTCTCAATGGGTGGGGGAGAAGTTAGAGAGAGAGTAAGAATTTGGAACTCAATTAAAAAAATGAATGTTAAAAATAAATAATAATTTAAAAATGAAAACCAGTACAACAATACAAATAAACAAAAAAATAAAAGTGACCAGGTGATCTGAAGGATAGATGTTGGGAAATAGTATCTCAGATAATGTCCAGATCCAGAAATGGTAAAAGCCAGCCTAACATCTCTTAACTGTGACATGATTGTTCTTCTTTAGCATCACAGCTAAATGGTTATTAGGACTTTGTCTTTGTGGTCCTGTTTTAGAAGTTGGCATGTGGTTTTAAAAAGGCTAATTTAGACCATTATTAAAAATTAATTTATTGCTTAAAAATAACTTTTTCTAGCCTACTTAATCAAGTCAATAGAAATAGCTCCAAAATAGAACTTATGTTTTATATTCCTTGAGATTTACCTTAAAAATGTCTTATTTTAGAGAAAAAACTTATTAATTTTTAACTATGTATTTCTCTTTTTCCACAAAAAAAAAGATGTGAAAATCATCATGAAAAGCTAAGCGTGTTCTGCTGGACTTGTAAGAAATGTATCTGCCATCAGTGTGCACTTTGGGGAGGAATGGTGAGTAGAACTATCAGGTATATTATTTTTCTTACGTGTTTTGTTCCTCACTTAGATTATAAATCTCTTTGAACCAATACCATATATTACTAAACACTTCATTGTGGGCACTTATTAGAGAATCTTAGAAGAGTAAAGCTGGAAATGTTCTTAGAAATTATGTCTAAACCATTTTATTTATTGATTATTCTAGAAGTGAGTGTTTCCCACAGTTACTAGAACAGTCTCAAACTGTTAATAAGGAGAATGTTATTACTGGGGAGAAGATGCTATACTTGGAAGCAGAAGACCTGAGCCTTTGCCCTAAAACTACTTGAGTAACCTTATGCAAATAATTTACGTTCTTTGAGTCTACATTTTTTCTGGGCACAGTAAAAGATTGTGATGTGGTCATGGCCACATAAACATCTAATATATGTCAAAATTAGGACTTGATTCTAGATCTTATCCTGAGTCAGCTGTCTTTGTATTATGGCAGACTGCTTCTCATAGATACTATGTTTCTGAATATAGGGCCTTCCTATCTACCAGAGTATGTATATATGTTTTTTTTTTCTTTTTGGAAAGAGTATTTGACCAGAGTAGTGAAGGTATTGCATTAAAAACCCTAAATTTTAGGAAGACCAAGTAATGTTATGTTCCATGAGACCCTCTTATAAAATTTGCATATTAATTGTGCTGACTAGGAAAACTCTCAAGTTCCTCCAACTTGGTACTTAAGTATGCCACCATCCTTTCCTATACTTAATTGATCAGAAACATTAAAGCTCACTTTCTGCAATTTCCTCTTAAAGTTTGTGACTAAGTGTGTTCACTAAAGCAGACCGTTCTTGTTATCTTTGTTCTCAGTAGAACTTCAGACAGAAGCTCTTTGTAACAGAATTTTAGTCATTCCAATTTCTAATTAAGAGCTAGAATTTGATAGAAATTGTTTTTAAATCTCAACTAAAAAAACTGGTTGTGTGAGTACAAATGGATGATTTTTATAGACTTCCCCTCCTTTTTTAACAGGCCACAGTAACATTCTAAATTAATAAATTCATATGAATACCTGATCTCCAAAAACGGTGTGAAAAGTAGAATCTCTTGCTTAAGTTAATCTTGTGCCTTGGGGTCCTTGCTGATGATCTGGGCACACATGAAGATACTAAGGTTTTTTGTTAAAATCCAGGCCTACTGAGCAAACATTCATACAGGAGCCTTGATGCAGATGAAGTGAATTTTAAAGAAAACTCTACCAGCTTTAATAACATTAAAGAAAACTACAAGGCTGAAATTTAGTTTTTAGTATGTTCTAATTTATTGTCCAAAGGATAATCATGCAGAACCTAAAATGGTCTAAAGATACTTTTCTTATTTGATTTAAATAGCATGGTGGACACACTTTTAAACCTTTGGCGGAAATTTATGAGCAACATGTCACTAAAGTGAATGAAGAGGTAGCAAAACTTCGTCGACGACTCATGGAATTAATAAGCTTGGTTCAAGAAGTGGTAAGGATAGCCCTAAAAAGTCTTTGCATTCATTTATCTTCCACACAGCTGCCAAAGTGATAGGTCTTTCCATGTCATTCCTTTGTTTAATGAGCTTTTTTGGCTCCCTATTGTATCTAGGATGAAATAAGCACTCCAGTTTGGCATAAGCCTTTCACAATTTGGCTGCAGTCCATTTTTCCAGCCTTATTATATTTTAATCCATTCAGTGTGGTACAGGCAAAGACCATATAGTCCTGCAGAACTACTGTGATAGTCCTGATCTCCTTACTCTTCCTTATTATATACTATATCTCCCATCTCCATTCCTTTGTCCAGATTATCCCCTATTCATATAATATACTTCCTCCTTCTGCCTTTTAGAATCTCCAGTTTTCTTCAAAGCTCAGATCCTACCTTTCATGTGACATTTTCCCTGATCTTCTTCCCTTGTTGTTAGACCCTTTCCCAGATCAACTTGTATTTATTTTGTATATTTTTTGTCTCCCTCAATAGAATGTAAGGTTCTTGTTTGTAGAAATGGTTTGATTTTTTTTATCTTTGAGTTCCTAGTGTTTAGAAGAATGTACATATATGTCTACAGTGTCTTACATATAGGTACTTAATAAAGGCTGATATGATTGTTAAATTCTTGTACTTTCTTATAATATTTTACATTTATTATGCCAGGTTTCTTCACCTATAAACTAAACTTTTTTGAACTGAAATTTTAAAGGACTTGAAGCATATTACAATTTATGAGGTCTAGTTTTGTGGAAATACAAAAAGGCAGTAATGACATTGAAATCTATAGCCTCCAGCCTTCTAAAGGAGTACACCTGTTTGTTGCTCTTTTAGTCCAATGATGGTGAAACTTTCAGAAATGGAGTGCTGGGCCCTGGCATACCTCCCCCCCTCCCCCCCGCCCAAGACTGAGTGCTGCACCCCCCTCCTTACCTCAGACAGGGGAGGGAAGAAGTATTTCCACTTGGCTACTGGGCGGGGTGGGGGTGGGGGTGGGCAGCTGAAGTGAGAAATGTCCTAGGGCACATGAAGATGGAGAGGGGAAGAGCTCTGTCCTGAATTCCTCTGACTTTCTAGTAAAGAACTTTGGTAGGTGACTGCAGGCATGCCCTTCTTGGCACACATGCTTTGGGTTTGCCATCACTGGCCTAGTCTAGTAAGTGGGAAGTGGTGATTGAACTTCTAAAAATTCAAATAAATTTTACTTCCCATAGCTAACCCTCAAATCTTTTTCTCCATAATTGATGAGGGAACAGCTGATTAAGGGCATATGCTTTAACTTTTCTGAGGTAGAACACAGTAATTTCAAATATATTATACTTAATCCATTAAATGAGATTAGTTGGTGCACTGAATAGAACTCTCTACCTGGAGTTAAGAAGACTTGAGTTTAAATATGGCCTCAGACACTTATATATGTGTGTGTGTGTATATATATAACCTGTATATACCCTATATATACACCTGTATAACCCTAGACAAATCTTTACTTAATGTTTGCCTCAGTTTCTTCAACTTTAAAATGGGTATAAGAGCACCATCTCACAGTGTTGTGAAGATCAAATGACATAATGTTTATAAAACACTTAGCACAGTGTCTATCATATAGTAGATGCTAATTCTCCCCTTCCACTTCCCCTTCCTCTCCTCAAATCTCTACTCTTATCAGTTAATAAGTTTTTATTAAACACATTCTATGTGAGAGATAGTCAGAAATGAAACTTATTTCATCATGGCATGAAGGTTACCCAGGATTCTCAAAGGATAGGCAGGCATTACTAAGCTGAAAGATTCAGTATGGCACTAGTGACAGTGTGTTGTTGAAGGATCAGACTAATTTTTTTTTTATTAAAATGTTTTATTTACTTATTTATATTATAAAGATATTTTATTTTACCAATTACATGTAATAACATTTCCACATAAGTTTTCTAAGGTTATATGATCCAAATTGTTCCTCTCCCTCGCTTCCTTTCCCACTCCCAGTACTGGCGAGCAATTTGATCTGGGTTACACATCAGGCTAACTAACTTTGGAAGGACTCTTATCTCTAGATATTTTGCTACCAGGTGATAAAACTTTTTTTGGCTATAGAAAATTTTGAAGACCCATGAACTGAAGCATATAGGGATTTTAATCTGTTATAGTGGAGGAAAGGCTCATACTAAAGAGAATACATTTTTGAATTATTGAAGTACTATAAATCATGTATTTTATAGGTTTAAATGTGTTTGTATATATGTGCATGTGCATGAATGCACACATACATGCACTTGAGTGGGAGCAAGTGTGACACTTCTGAGAAACTGCTATATTTGGAATTATAAGATCTGGGTTCAGATTCCACCACTGCCACTTATTACCTTGTTACCTTGTAAATCATTTAATCTTTCTAGGTATCGTCTGGAACATGAGGGCTGTTGTACTAGATGACCTCTGAGGTCTCTTTGAATTTCAGGCTATATCTTATACATTTTAGCTCTGTTTATAACATTGTTTCTATGGGAAAATGCATATCAGGTTCTAAGCAACTGACTTAAAAATGAGTATAAATTGTTCATAATTTAGGGGACTGCCTGTGGCTAAAAATTAAATATTTTACTAAGTCCTCTATTTTTTTAAGCCCTCTATTTTTGAAAACTAACATAACATACTTTTCTACTCTGCTGCCAGAACATTTATATATTGCTCAGTTGTTGCCCATATCTTAAATATATTTTGCCTCCCTTAGAAAAACTCAATATCAGTTTTAGACATATGAATATTTATTAGAAAATATTAGTTCTGAGTTCTATTGTCTTCCTTCTTAGATCCAGTACTACAACTCCCATTTGGGGGACCAACACTCTTCTTTGTTAATTATTCATTATACCTAGGTGTCCCCAGACCTGCTAAATTGCACTCTTCCTGCCATGTCATCAAGTAATCTCGTCTCTAACCTGTATTCCCCTTAACTTTCTACCTCTTACTTAGGGAGCAATAATCAAATCAGTGCTACTTTTTATAAAAAGCACACCAATTATTTGCTTTATTTCTACATTCACCATTACTCTGACTTCTTAGACCAAAACACCTTTCCCTGGTTATCACTCTCCCTATATATTTTTGTCTTCCACTTATTAGAATGTAAGCTCCTTGAGGGAAAGAACTCGTACTTTTTGTATTTTTATCTTCAGCATTTAGCCTAGTGCCTGGCACATGGTAAGTATTATAGATGCCTTTTTCATAGTTTCAGAGATAAAAAGGATTAAATAGGTTTTTGCGTCTACCTGGGAAGCTCTTTTTTAATTACTCTGTTTTTGTGGAAAATGTATCCTATTCCTAGCAACTTTACAAATGAACCTGGAATATAACAAGTTGTTAATTTGGGAGACTTAGTTGTATTTATCTCAGCTAAATTTATTGTCATATTTTCAGATTTTCTTAGGTGTCATGGAAATTCCAGTGGCCAGCAGAGGGCACTTCAGCATTTTATATCTAGTTTAAATTCTCAGTAAATATAATCGATGAGTTGGAAGATTTGCATTTCATTCTTAGACTTGAACCAGTAATTCCTAGAGGGAAAAGATGTATTTTAAGCATGTGTGTATTGGTTCCTGTAAACTTTAATTTGTTTTCAAAACTAGTTTGTGACATAGGTGAAGAGATGATAATTCACCCTTTGTATTTATAAGCTGTGTGATGTAGTCTTTTTTTTTTTTTTTAAACCATTACCTTCTGTCTTAGAATCAATATTGAGTGTCAGTTCGAAGGAAGAAGAGTGGAAAGGCTGCGCAGTTGGTATTAAGTGACTTGCCTAGAGTCACATAGCTGGGAAGTGTCTGCTGCTAGAGTTAAACCCAGGACCTCCCATCTCTAGGACTGGTGCTCCATCCAATGAGCCCCTTGTGCTGTAGTCTTAATTATTGTATAGGATATTCCCCTTAAACTTATGATTTTATTGATGCTTTTATTTCCTCTAGTGCAGAGGTCTGCAACCTTTTTGGCCATGAGAGCCATAAGCGCCACATTTTTTAAAATGTAATTTCGTGAGAACCATACAATATGTTTAACACTGAATACAAGTGAATATGAGCATTTTATGTAAGAACAACACTTTTAAAGTACAATAAGTCTGAACTATTTTTAATAACGTTATTATGTGCTAACCAATGATGAATAAAGTACGTTAATGTGACTTCTGGTGCTGCATAGTTTTGCTGATTATTAATCAAAATTATTTTGATTATTAATCAAAAAACATGACTTAATGGGGCACTATAGTACTGATATAACTGTACACATACATATAAAACTCCTTTACATTAAGAAAATTGCTGAAATAAAGAGAGAAAAATTCAGGGAAGAATACTTTTTCCTCTCCCTCTCTCAAGTCAGGCAACAGGGGAAGAAAAAGCTGCCGGCCTGCTGGTTAAGCCATTTGGCCACATAAATTAAGTAGGAGATCAGGAGATTACAGAAAATAACATGACTTGTGTGCAGGCATTATTAAGTAGTGGGGAGGAGTAGGGTACCTTTTCATGGAAAATTGGCCAGGACATATCACACACATTTCCTGGTACAGGTGTTTATCAGTGCTGCCTACTCAATCATTCTGTATCAAATGAAACAACTACTGGGGAGAAATGCTTCTCACTAATGAAGCATATGTAAAGATGTAATCTGACCATAGTTCCCCTTTAAGAGCAGGTAGAAAAGTTAAAAACAATAACAGTCCCACAAATAGGGAGTGCAGACCCCATGAATGCTCTGAGATAAAGCCATGTAAATCAGAGGCAAAGGGGTAGAGAATGTAGACAAAAGTGATCAATCACTATACAGAACCCCAAGATGTCAGTAACAGGTGTGGAAAGAGTAAAAGGAGGGCAGAAAGAGGAACACACAGCACACCTACCAAGCTGAACTGAAGACCAGGATTCGTCTCGCGCTGCAATATCTTAGAAGATAGTCATGGTACCGAAAGGATCACGTGACGTTATCACGTGACGCATGATGTCATGCGTAAACTGTTAGTTACTGTGCCATGGTTGACTTTATGGCTCCTGCAGAAAAGAGCCATATGTTGCTGACCCCTGCTCTAGTGATACAGTTTGAAACCCAGCTATGCCTATTCATCCTCTACAGCTCTTTTCCATGTTCTCTTATATGTTTGCTAATGACCGTCTTTCTCAAATTCTCTTATCATTGTGAGGCAACCAGTTATAATAGGTTAGTCCTAACTTATGCCTTTCTGATAGTTCAAGTTTGAGATTTGAATCAAATGAGACACTTGTACTTAAGATAAGGACCTCTTTTTATAGCTATAGCAAGGAAAGGATATTTGACAAGAATATAGACTTGATTAAGTTGACCAGACTACATGTTACATGTGTCTAACAAAACTGAAGAGATTCAATGTGAAGTTTGAAGTCAGATTATGTGATCTAGATAACTCATGGATCTGGCTTTAGAGTTGTCCCTGAAGGCAAGGGCAGGACTGAATGAGGAAAAGAAAAACTAAAAAAGAAAGCAAACCCTCAAGGACATTAGGTTTCTGAGGAATCCCTTATAATTGCTCAGATATACTTCTTTTTCTATGTTTTTATTGGCTCTTACATTTGTATTTCAAAGTCTCTTTAATTCTGGCCTATTCATTAGGAATGTTTGGAAGTTAAATTGACATGAAAAACTCATTTTCCCCCATGTAAGATTGTGTTCAGTTTTGCTGGGCAAATCATTCTTAGTTGTTAGTCATTATCTTTTGTTTTAGGAATAATATATTCCAAACCCTTTTCTCCTTTCTAATGGTAACTGTCAGATATGGTGTGACCTGTAATGTGGGACTTGAATTCTTTCTTTCTGGTTGAATGAGGGTGTTTTGTTTTGTTTTTTAAATTCATCCTTGAAGTTTTGGATTTTGGCCATGGTATTAATGGGAATTTTCATTTGGAGTTTCTAGAGGTTACTGGTGGATTTTTTAAATTTTCATTTTGTTCTGGTTCTAATAGATCTAAAGAGTTTTTATTCATGATTTTTTTTAAATTTTTTTTTTTTATTTTAAACCCTTAACTTCTATGTATTGACTTATAGGTGGAAGAGTGGTAAGGGTAGGCAATGGGGGTCAAGTGACTTGCCCAGGGTCACACAGCTGGGAAGTGTCTGAGGCCGGATTTGAACCTAGGACCTCCCGTCTCTAGGCCTGGCTCTCAATCCACTGAGCTACCTAGCTGCCCCACATTCATGATTTTTTAAACCAGAAAGTATATAGATTTTTTAATATGGTTGAGTTTTTCTTATAGTTTAATGATTCTCAGATTATCTAGCCTTAATTTGTTGTAGCTTAAATTTTCTAATATTTGTTTTCAGTGTTTCAATACTAAAATATTTCTTGTTGCCTCATGGAGTCAAATAAAGAATGGGAAAGGAAATGAAAACTTGAAAGAATTAGAATAAGAATATTATAGGAAGTACAAAACCTTATTTAAGTTAATAGAGTACTATTAACTATGTGCCATTCATTGTGCTGAGATAAGAAGCACTTGGGATACAAATTTTAAAAAGTCACTGATCTTTACCTACTTTATCATAAATTCTTGATAGACTTGTGTCTAATATGCATTTTTCTGTTGAGGATTTGCTCGTAGATGTTTTCATGTGATTGTTTTCTCCAGAGTTTGTGTCTTAAGCTTCTTTGTTGCCGTAGCAGATTTTTATGATCAGGTTCTATTTTTGTTGTCTGCTCATTTTTTTCTAGGCTTTTTCTTAACTTTGAATTGTTAGAAGTGGACTTTGCTTAGTTTGGAGGAGGAGAGTCACTACCCCAGCTTCAGGCTTTTTTGCACCACTTTTTTCATAGCTAATTATAGGGATTTGTAAGATTTCAGAGCTTCCAAGGTGATATGATCTGGGGAGAGATGTGGTTACTGCTCTTCTGGTCTGCACTCTGGTCCTTACTCAGGTAGGGGACCTGCTGCCTTGAAACTACAAGCATTAGTGCTTCTTTCCATCCTGGAACTGCATTGTCTGAGACTCTTTGCTTTCTCTGCCGAACTGCAACCAGGGCCCCTGCTCCCTTAGCAGATTCTCCTTGTTGCCCTTGAACTGCAATTCAGACCTGCATAATGGTCAGTGGAACTGCAAAACAGTTCCTAGTCTTACTCTCAGTGCCAGCCCAGAGGTCCTCTGTAATTTCTTTCTGAATAGATGTTCAATGTCCTTACTTTCTCTGGGTGGTGAGATCTCTTGAAGCTGCTGCTGCTGTTATTGCCACCGTAGCCTCTAAGGCCTGTAGTTGGTGATTGCTGTTGGGTTGTACTCCGGGTCAGCCCTTGCCACAGTGTCATGTATTTCTCTTCTTAAGTTGTCTTGAGCTGGTTTGCTATGTCACCCCAGAATTTGATTTGAGGTGTTATTTTAAAGTTGTTTAGAGGGGAATATTTGGAATAGTTTGGTTGGAATGTCCCTTCTACTCCTCCATCTTTTCTGAACCCCCTCATTAGGGGGATTAGAGAGAAGCTCTCCACTATCCACTTTCTACCTCTCCTTTTGATGGATAATAGTCAGCTTCTTAACCTCTTTTAGGAGAAACTGAGTCTTTCTTCTCTTGTTTCAACTTACATTTAAATTGAGAAATGTATTTAAAAAATTATTTTCAGGTTCATTGATAACTTGTACATATTAGAAACACTTATTTACATTTTATTGTCAGGTTTTGGTAGTCAAAAGCTTCAAGAGAATTGGCTAGCAAGTTATGTTTATTTTTGCTGACATTTTCAAATTAAAAAATAGTTTTAACTTGTTTATCCCTTAGGAAAGAAATGTAGAGGCAGTACGAAGTGCAAAGGATGAAAGGGTTCGAGAAATTAGGAATGCAGTGGAGATGATGATTGCACGTTTAGACACCCAGCTGAAGAATAAGCTTATAACATTAATGGGTAAGTGCTTTTTTGTCATTTGTATCTTATAACACATTGACTTTCCTTTTGAGATTTTCTGGAAGATTATTTTAAGGCTCTACAAAATCATGATGATGTGGCAAATTATTTGAATATACACTTTTAAAATAAGAGATGATAGTGTTTTTGAAAGAGCTAGGTTATGGTTCGGCTCCAACACTTAAAACTTTTTGATCTTTCACAAGCCAGCTAACTTCTTTGACCTTTTGTATGCTCACTAGCAAAATATTAATAATATTGACCTTGTTTTGTTTTTGTGATCATCAAATGAGAATATTTGTGAAAATGTTTGGGAATCATCAAGCTATATGTCCACTTTGTATATGTAGTAGTCTGTCCATTGGCTCTGGAGTCAAGATGATCTGTGGTCAAAATCCATTTCTGAGGCTTCCTACCTGTGTGACCTTGAGCAAGTTGCTTAATCTTTCTGGGCCTCACCTGTAATCTAAACTGGGCTCTTATTTAGACAGACAATTATTTGATGTGTGTATAAAAATGTATAGAGTCGTAAGAGCTTATAATTCTTTTTATCAACTTAATGACATTATTAGCTGAGTAATAAAATTTTCATATGTAAGTAAATCCCTACTGTTAGTGTTTTAATTAATTTCTTTTCAATTTGTCTTGTGTAAATGAACAGTTGGTATGTTTTCCTACTTAGCTTTGATGTTATTCCTGAAATTTTTCTTCTCTAAGTAAAGAACTTTGATTACATAGACTTTTAAGAAGATTATGGCAACTGTTAAATGAAGTAATAAATCTCTGTTTATGAATATACCTTTTAACAGCTATATATTATAGTACATAGTCCAATATTGAATAAAGTTTAGCAAGTTAGGTAATTTTTTTTCCTGCTTATATTGGGACTCCAAGGTTCCGGCCATTCCTTTTACTGTGTTATCAAACTTTTTCTTTTTTTCATAAGCACTATACATTATGCATTATATATTTCACCTAAATTGACTTGTGACTTCTCAAATATGGCCTCCATGCCTTTGCACGGGCTGGTTCTCCTCAGTGTGTACTCCTTTCTCACCTCTTAACTTCTTAAAATCCTTAGCTTTTTGTAAGATTATGTGAATAACATCTTCAGGAAGATTTTTATGATCTCTGTTGGTTGTTTTAAAAATTTAGTGTAATAAAAAAGCAATTATTATAGAAATGATGATGGTATCATGATTTTATAATAGCAATGATATTATTACATATGTAATTGTATATAATGTATTTGCCCTTTTATTATATAAGTGGATGAAAGAGTACCATATATGAGAATATCAAGAAAGCCAATTTGGCTAGACTCTTAAAGTGTGGGAAGGGAAATAATGAATAATGAGAGTAGAAAAGTAGGTTAGGGTTAGACTGTGAATAAGTGTAAAAACAAATAGAGGGGCAGCTGGGTAGCTCAGTGGATTGCGAGCCAGGCCTAGAGACGGGAGGTCCTAGATTCAAATCCGGCCTCAGACACTTCCCAGCTGTGTGACCCTGGGCAAGTCACTTGACCCCCATTGCCTACCCTTACCACTCTTCCACCTATAAGTCAGTACACAGAAGTTAAGGGTTTAAAATAAAAAAAAAAACAAACAAAACAAATAGAGGGATTTATATTCAATTCTAGAAGAGTCTTGAAGAGGCTCTGTAACATGGATGAATGCCAGGGGAAGACAGCCGAACTCTCTTTTAGTATGGTTCAGTAACAATAGTTGTTTCAGTACTCCTCAGGAATTTACCAACAAAAACTTCTTTCTTTGTTTTTCTCTTTCTATTATTGGATGACTTCTCTGATGCCAACTATGGAACCACATTCTGTTAGGTGGTATAGTAGATAGAGCCTTGGACAATGAGGAAGACAAGTTCAGATGCTCATTGTGGGTTGGGGAGTCCAGCTCCTCCCCCACATGAAAAGCTTTGAAGTATCAGTTCTTTTTCTCTTCTTTTTGTTTTTTCAGTGTTTTGATATGTTGGGATACCATTCTTCTTTATTTTCACAATTTTTAAAGAACTGCACATTCCCTTTGACTACTTGTCTGTTGGGGAATGATTCATGATGTGTTTGTATTTTTTACATATCTTGGATATCAGGTACCTAGTAGAGATGTTCAGTGTAAAAAGATATTTTCCCCAAGTTAACAACTTCCTTTTCCTAGTTGCAGTAATTTTGTTTAATTTCCTATGCTTAATATCTTGTTTGACTGGATGGAAAAACTTACTGATGTTTTCTTTTAATTTTATTGATCATTCTTATCTGGCACCCTTTTTTTCTTTTCTGTGAAGTTTCTTAGTGAGACTATGCCCAACTAAAGCTTTTCAGTCTTTACCAGAAAACCCTTTCTTGTAATCTTCGTAGTCATCCTTTGTGGTGCAATAATATTTTATCTATTGGGAAAAACCCCTCAAATTTAAGCCAAAATCTATCAAAAGATAATGTTAATTATAGAAACATTTCTGCTTGGAAAGATTTTTAGAACTTACAAATGACATTTTATGGCAATCGTGAAACAAAAAACAAAAAAGTAAAAAAAAAGTAAAGATACAGTTTCTATTTATGATTTTTTTGCTCTAGTGAATAAAAATAGTAACTTTAAATCTTTCCCACCTTTGGAAAAATATCTTCCATCATGAGTTTTTAACTCTAAGAATTTCCTTTTCTTTGTTTTTTCTTCCTTATTACCAAATCTTGCCTTAGAGGTATCAATTCTAAGACAGAAGAGTGATAATGGTTAGGCAATTGAGTTTAAATGGCTTGCCCTGAATCATTGAGCTGGGAAGTGTCTAAGGCCAGATTTGAATCTAGGTCCTCCTAACTCCCAGTCTGGCTCCCTATCCAATGAGCCACCCAGCTGCCTTAGAATTCCTTTTTCAATCTGATCAAAAGTAAACTCAATCTCTGAACAGGATTAAATAAAAAGATAATCTCACTCTTAATTTGGGCTCAAAAATAAAACACTTTAAAAAGTTTGACTTTTTTGGGAATTCAGATTATTCTCTCTGAAACTGGTAATCTTCTATTCAAGGAAGGCTTATTAGGTCTTTGATTCAAGAGAGATGACTTCAGAGCAGGACATGGTCATAATGTTCTTTCTTTTCTATTTTTTTTAACCTCCTACCTTCTATCTTAGAATCAATACTGTGTGTTGGTTCCAAGGCAGAGGAGTGGTGTAAAGTCTTAGGCAATGGGGATTAAGTGACTTGCCCAGGGTTGCACAAGCTAGGAAGTGTCAGAGGCTAGATTTGAATCCAGGACCTCCTGTCTCTGGGCCTGACTTTCAATCCACCAAGCCATGTGGCTTCCCCTCATAATGTTATTAATATCTTTATGCTCTTATTTTTAGTGCTATATGATTCTATATACTGTATTCATGTACCATAGTTTGTTTAGCTCTTTTCTTATCTATAGGCAACTTACTTTTCAATTCTGTGTTATGAATAGTGCTGCTGTAAACATGAGACTTTTCTATCTTTGATTTCTATGATCAAAGCAGAAGAATGTGGCCAAAAGGTAGATATTTTAGTGCCTTTCTTTAGCATAATTTCAAATTGCTTTCCATAATGGTTGAACTAATTCGCAGTTTCACTAATAGAGTGTTAGCGTTTCTGCTTTTCTACAACATCTCCAACACTTGACTGTTTCCATATTTTGTGGTCTTTGCCAGTTTGTTGGGTGGGATGTAAAACCAGAATTAATTTGATTTGTATTTCTTCTATTATAAGTGATTCAGAGCATTGTATCATATAGTTATTAATAGCATTTAAAGGGGCAGCTGGGTGGCTCAGTGGATTGAGAGCCAGCCCTAGAAACAGGCGGTCCTAGTTTCAAATCTGGCATCAGATACTTCCTAGCTGTATGACCCTTGGCAAGTCACTTAACCCTCATTGCCTAGCCTTTACCATTCTTCTGCCTTAGAACCAATACAGAGAACTGGTTCTAAGGCAGAAGGTAAGGGTATAATAATAATGATGATGATGATGATGATGATAATAATTCAATAGCATTTTTAAAAATTTTTACTTTCACTTTAAAAACTTTCACTACTTCTCCCCTGGAGAATGGTTCGTGCGGTGTTTCTATTTTTACATATATTGGATATCAGACACGTTTGATGCAAAGATTTTTTTTCCCCCAGGATGACAGCTTCACCTTACCCTACTTACATTAATTTTCATATTGCCCAAAAAATTAAATTTCCTATAATTGAAATTAACTTATGTAATTACTTCTTTTTAAATATTTTATTTTTTCAATTATATGTAATAACAATTTTCAACATGTTTTCCAAAATTATAAGAACCAAATTGTTTCCCTCCTTCCCTTCCTTCTCCTCTCCTGAAGATGGTAATCAATTTGATCTGTTATACATATATTATTATGTAAAACATACTTCCATATTGGCCATTGTTGTAAGAAAATACTCATATAAAACCAAAACCTCAAAATAAAAACACAAACTAAAATGAAAGATAGTATGCTTTGATTTGCATTTTGACTCCTTTCAGTTCTTTTTTTGGAAGTGGATAGCATTCTTTGTCATAAGCTCTTCAGAATTGTTCTGGAGACAATTAGCTGAGAGTAGCTAAGTCTCTCACAATTGGTCATTGTACAATATTGTCATTACTGTGTACAATGTTCTCCCAGTTGTGTTTATTTCACTCTGTATCAGTTCATGTAGGTCTTCCCAGCTTTTTCTGATATCACCCTGCTCATTATTTCTTATAGCACAGTAGTATTCTGTCACCAAAATGTACCAGTTTGTTCAGCTATTTCCTATTTGATAGACATCTCCTCAATTCCTGATTCTTTGCCACCACAAAAAGAGCAGCTATAAATATTTTTGTGCAAGTAAGACCTTCCCTACTTTTAAAAAATCTCTTTGGGATACAGGCCCAGTAGTGATATTACTGGATCAAATGGTATGTATAGTTTAATAGCCCTTTGTGCATAGTTCCATTTCAACCTCCAGAATGGTTGGATCAGTTCACAATTCCACCAACAATTCCATTAGGGTTCCAGTTTTGCCACACCCCCTCCAACATTTACCACTTCTCCTTTATTGTCATTTTGTCAATCTGATAGGTTCTTGTTCTGGTTTGCATTTTTTTTAAACCCTTACCTTCCATCTTAGAATCAATACTGTGTATTGGTTCAGAGTTGAACCCAGGAACTCCTATCTCTAGGCCTGGCTCTCAATCTACTGAGCAGCTTAGCTGCCCCTACTTTATATTTTTCTACTCAAGAGTAATTTAGAACATTTTTTCGTGTGATTATTGATGGTTTTGATTTCTTCATCTGAAAACTCTTGTTCATATCCTTTGACCATTTGTCAGTTGAAGAATGACTTGTGTTCTTAAACATTTGACATAGTTCTTTATAAATTTGAAAAATCAGACCTTTATTAGAGAAATTTGCTACAAAGTTTTTTCCCAGTTGTTTCCCTTTTAATCTTGGTTACATTGGTTTTGTTTGTATAAAACCTTTTAAAATGTAATATAATCAAAATTATTCATTTTACATTTTGTAATGTTCTATAATCTTTTGTTTGGTCATAAATTCAAGCCTTCTCCAGAGATCTGATAGGTAAACTATTTATTCTACGTTGCCCTAATTTGCTTATTGTATCACCTTTTATGTCTAAATCATATACACATTTTGACCTTATCTTGGTTTAGGGCAGTGATGATAAACCCTTTAGAGACTGTGTGCCATGCCACACACCCCTCCCCCACATTGTGTGCCATTTACATGCATCTTCCCTTCCCTCCCCCATTCTGGCTTGCCGCCTTTCCCTGGACAGGGGAGGGAGAAAGGAAGGAAATGGTCTGGGTTCTCCACTCAGAGGAGGGAATAAGCACGTTGATTGAGCTGCTGGGCAGAGGGGCTGAGAAGTGTGGTGGAGAGGAAGGGAGCAGATCTGTGGAGCCCTTCTGTCTTTCTAGTAACTAACTATGGCGGGCAATGCATGCCCATAGATAGGTCTCTGCATGCCATATTTGGCATAAGTTCCATAAGTTTGCCATCATGGGTACAGGATATGAACTATTGGTCTGTACCTAGTTTTTACCATACTGTTTTCCCAGTAGTTTTTGTCAAATAGTGAGTTCTTATCCCAAAAGTTGGGTTCTTTGGGTTTCTCAAATACTAAATTGCGGTGGTCAATTATTCCTTTATATTGTGTATCTAACTTATTCCATTAATCCACCATTTCTATTTCTTTTTTTTTAAACATTTATTAATATTTATATTTTAAAAGAGTTAACATGGTTACATGATTTATGCTCTTACTTTCCCCTTCACTCCCCGACCTCCCCCCCTTCCCCTCGCTGTGTAAAAGAGAAATTTGGGAAATGCCATCTAAAAGTATATATATTTTCTATGGACACATGGGAACTATCAAACTACATTTCCCGTGGTCCAGCGGGTTTCCGGTTCTGGTTCTTTGGGCGTGGGGACGCCTACGTCACCACGCAGAGGACGGTTTAAATCTCCGGGGTGAGGAGGAACTTCCTCTTGACTGCAGACTCAGGAAGAGACGGGAGGTAACAATAATGGCTGGGGCGGCAGCTTTGAATTCTTACAAGCACATGGTCTAATGACTTTATCTATCAGCATGGCTTTAATTAAACTACTAATTTCTATATTTATCTCAGTCTTTATTATTTTTAATCATAATAGCTGATATGCATTTCCACTGGTTTTAAAATGTGTCATTAATCAAGACCTATTTCCAAATTGTTGATAGTTGCATTAGTGTGGTACTTTCGATCCTCAATCATGTCCTCATCAACCCATGTATTCAAGCCGTTGATTTTCTTCTGTGTTTCCTCTCCTGCAGTTCTTCCTCTGAATGTGGGTAGCGTTCTTTACCATAAGTCCCTCAGAATTGTCCTGGGTCATTGCATTGCTGCTAGTAAAGAAGTCCATTACATTCTATTTTACCACAGTATATCAGTCTCTGTGTACAATGTTCTTCTGGCTCTGCTCCTTTCACTCTGCATCAATTCCTGGAGGTCATTCCAGTTCACATGGAATTCCTCCAGTTTATTATTCCTTTTAGCACAATAGTATTCCATCACCAGCATATACCACAATTTGTTCAGCCATTCCCCAATTGAAGGGCATGCCCTCGTTTTCCAGTTTTTTGCCACCACAAAAAACATGGCTATAAATATTTTTGTGCAAGTCTGTTTATCTATGATCTCTTTGGGGTACAATCCCAACAATGGTATGGCTGGATCAAAGGGCAGGAATTCTTTTATAGCCCTATGAGCATAGTTCCAAATAGTTCAATGCATTAACGTTCCAATTTGGCCACATCCCCTCCAACATTCATTACTCTCCCCTTCTTTAATTTTAGCCATTCTGCTAGGTGTGAGGTGATGCCTCAGAGTTGTTTTGATTTGCATTTCTCTAATTATTAGAGATTTAGAACACTTTCTCATGTGCTTATTGATAGTTTTGATTTCTTTATCTGAAAATTGACTATTCATTTCTCTTGCCCATTTATCAATTGGGGAATGGCTTGATTTTTTTATACAATTAATTTAACTCCTTGTATATTTGAGTAATTAGACCCTTGTCGAAGTTTTTTGTTATAAAGATTTTTTTCCCAATTTGTTGTTTCCCTTCTGATCTTGGCTACATTGTTTTGGTTTGTACAAAAGCTTTTTAGTTTTATATAATCAAAATAATTTTTTTTACATTTTGTAATTTTGTAACTGATTTGTAATCATGTGATTTTTGTTTGTTAGATTGTTGATATGGTCAATAATGTGGATGGTTTTCCTAATGTTGAACCATCCTTGCATTCCTGGTATAAATCCCACCTGATCATGGCGGATGATCCTCTTGATCACTTGCTGGAGTCTCTTCGCTAGTATTTTATTTAAGATTTTTGCATCTATGTTCATTAGGGAGATTGGTCTGTAGTTTTCTTTCTGTTTTTGATCTACCTGGCTTTGGAATCAGTACCATATTTGTGTCATAAAAGGAATTAGGACTCCTTCTTTGCTTATTATATCAAATAATTTGTGTAGTATTGGGATTAGTTGTTCTTTGAATGTCTGATAGAATTCACTTGTGAATCCATCAGGCCCTGGTGATTTTTTTCTTAGGGAGTTCTTTGATGGCTTGTTCAATTTCCTTTTCTGATATGGGGTTATTTAGGTATTCTATTTCTTCTGCTGTTAATCTAGGCAATTTATATTTTTATAAATATTCATCCATATCTTTTAGATTGCTATATTTATTGCCATATAATTGGGTGAAATAGTTTTTAATGATTGCCTTAATTTCCCCTTAATTAGAGGTGAGGTCTCCTTTTTCATCTTTGATACTGTCAATTTGGTTTTCTTCTTTCCTTTTTTTATTAGATTGACCAGTACTTTGTCTATTTAATCTGTTTTTTCAAAATACCAGCTTCTAGTCTTATTTATTAATTCAATAGTTCTTTTACTTTCGATTTTATTGATTTCTCCCTTGATTTTTAGTATTTCTAATTTAGTTTTCATCTGGGGATTTTTAATTTGCTCACTTTCTAATTTTTTAAGTTGCATGCCCAATTCTTCAATCTCTGCCCTCCCTAATTTGTTAATATATGCACTCAAGGATATAAATTTCCCCCTGAGTACTGCCTTGGCCGCATCCCACAGAGTTTGGTAGGATGTCTCATCATTGTCATTCTCTTCAATGAAATTGTTGATTGTTTCTATGATTTCTTCTTTGACTAGTTGGTTTTGGAGAATCATATTATTTAATTTCCAATTAGTTTTTGAATTGCCTGTCCAGGTACCCTTACTAATTATTATTTTTATTGCATTATGATCTGACAAAGTTACATTTATTATTTCTGCTCTTTTGCATTTGTTTGCAATGATTCTATGCCCTATTACATGGTCAATCTTTGTGAATGTACCATGTGCAGCTGAAAAGAAGGTGTATTCCTTTTTGTCCCTATTTATTTTTCTCCACATATCTATTAAATCTAATTTTTCTAGGACTTCATTCACCTCTCTTACCTCTTTCTTATTTATTTTTTGGTTTGATTTATCTAGATCTGAAAGAGGAATATTTAGATCTCCCACTAGTATGGTTTTACTATCTATTTCCTTCTTGAGCTCTACCAGTTTCTCCTTTACAAATTTGGATGCTATGCCATATATATATATATATGCATAATATGCATTCATATTGAGCAATGTTATTTCCTCATTGTTTATACTGCCTTTAATCAGGATGTAATTACCTTCCCTGTCTTTTTTAATCATATCTATTTTTACTTTGGCTTTATCAGAAATCATGATCGCCACTCTTGTCTTTTTTTTCTCATTTGAAGCCCAAAAGATTTTGCTGAAGCCCTTTATTTTAAACTTGTGTATGTCCACCTGCCTCATATGTGTTTCTTGTAGACAACATATGTTAGGATTTTGGTTTCTAATCCGCTCTGCTATTTGCTTCTGTTTAATGGGTGAGTTCATCCCATTCACTTTCAAAGTTATAATTATCAATTGTGTATTCCCCAACATTTTGATATCCTCCCCTAGTTCTATCCCTTCTTCTTACACTCTTTCCTTTTAATGCAGCGGTTTGCTTTAAGCCAGTAACCCTTGTCCCCTCCCTTGATTTACTTCCCTTTTTACCCCCTCCCTTATTATTCCCCTCTTTTTATTTTTAAGGCCTAATGAATTCCCTCTCCCTTCTTCTCCCCTCCCTTTTTTGACCTCCCCACTCCCCTGTTCCCCTTGGTTTATCCCTTCTGACTTTCTCAGTAGGGTTAAATAGAGTTTTATATCCCAATGGATATAGCTACTCTTCCCTCTCAGGGTTAATTCCACTGAGAGTAAGGTTTAAATATTACCTCTTAATGCTCTCTTCCTCTCCTTCTTATAATAGTATTCATCCCTTCCCCTTCCCATGCCCTCTTTGTGTGTAATAGAATATCCTATTTTTTTATTCCTTCAAGATTCTCTTGGTGTCCTCTACTATTCACCCCCTTTTCCCTCCCACCCATATCATCTTAGACCGTTTAGTATTCCAACCTCTCCCTATGAATAATTCTTCTAATTATTATAATAGTGAATGCTATAATGGTGAACAGAGTTCACTACAGAGAATTATACATAACATTTCTCCACATAGGAGTACCACTAATTAGATCTTAATGAAGCCCTTAAAGAGGCAAATTTTAAAAACATGAGTTTTCTTACTTTCCCTTCTGTTTCTTATTTACCTTTTCATGTTTCTCTTGATTTTTGTGGTTGAATATTGAACTTTCCATGTAGTCCTGGTCTTTTCTGTGCAAATGCTTGGAAATTTTCTATCTTGTTGAATGCCCAGACTTTCCCCTGGAAGAATATAAATATAATCAGTTTTGATGGGTACGGGATCCTTGGTTGTAAATCCAGTTCTCTTGCCTTTCTGAATATCATATTCCAAGCCTTGTGGTCTTTTAGTGTGGAGGCTGCCAAATCCTGTGTAATCCTGATTGGTGCTCCTTGATATCTGAATTGTCTCTTTCTGGCTTCTTGTAAAATTTTTTCTTTTACTTGGAAGCTCTTGAATTTGGCTATTACATTCCTGGGATTTGTCTTTTCAGGGTCTAGTGTAGAGGGTGATCTATGGATCCTTTCAATGTCTATATTGCCCTCTTGTTGTAGAACTTCAGGGCAGTTTTGCTGAATAATTTCTTTTAGTATGGAGGCCAAATTTCTATTAATTCTGCTTTTTCAGGAAGACCAATGATTTTAATATTGTCTCTTCTAGACCTGTTTTCTTGATCTGTCAGTTTCTCATTGAGATATTTCATGTTTCCTTCTATTTTTATCAGTCTTTTGACTTTGTTTTATTTGTTCTTGCTGTCTCGATAGATCATTGGCTTCTACTTGCCCAGTTCTTGTCTTTAGAGACTGGTTTTCTGCTATAAGCTTTTGATTTTCCTTTTCAGTTTGGTCTGACCTGTTTTCCAGCTATTTGATTTTGGTCTCCAATTTGCTTATTAATTCTTTTGATTTGGGGGCATCTTTTTCTAATTGCCCAATTCTAGCCTTTAGAGACTGGTTTTCGCTACAATCTTTTGGTTTTCCTTTTCAATCTGGTCATTTCTGGTCTTTGATTTACTTGCCTCAGTTTTCAATTGTGAAATTCTGCTTTTTAAACTGTTATTTTCTTGCCAGATCTCTTCCATCTTTCTCATGATCTCAGATTTGAACTCTTCAAGACCTTGTGGCCCGTTTTCATTGTTTTCGGAAGGTTTGGATATGGTTACTTGTGTGTGCTCCTCTGTTGTTTGCTCTGTTGTCTGGATTTTTTCTGTGTAAAAGTTGTCTAGTGTTAAAGGTTTAAACTTCATCTTTCTCTTCTGGTTTTCCTGATGATTCTGGCTTGCCATTGTAAGCTGAGTGCCCTCTCAGCTTTATGCTCGTGCCCAGTATCTGTATGCGCTCTTTAGACTCCTGAGATCTCAAGTCTAGTTGTTCTGGGCCAAGCCTCCTGGTTGTCTCCTTGCTGGTTCTTCTGCCTGAAGCTCCTTTAACAGTCTCAGGGAGCTGCTTCTGCAGTCAAGCACCTCTCTGCACTGGGTCCTCACTCAGGATCCACTCCTGCACTCAGAATCAGCCCTTTCGTCTGAACCTTAGCCCGCACACACCTGTGTTAGCCCCTTCGCCTATGCCTGGGCTCAGGGTCTGTGTTCAGAGTCTGTGAGTTCTTTAGCCTCTTGGGGGGTCTTAAGTCTTGCTGCTCTCAGGAACAAGCCCTGGTGAGCTGCCAATGACTTAATGGGTGCCCCAAACTTGCTCTGACTCTTGTGTGCTGGCTTTGGCGTTGTAGGTGATGTGGGGTGGCGGAGGGGGTTGCTCTGCTCGTGTTTTCGTGAGAGCTGTTTCACCCCTTTATAGCATGGAAATGCCCCGATTCCACGTACCTTCGATGCTGTGCCCTGTTGTGGGGTCCCTTCTTTCCTCTGGATTTGTTTTTATGTCTTCTTGAGGAGTCTTATATGCGTGGGTTAGGAGAGGTCAAGCAGCTGCTTTTTACTCTACTGCCATCTTAACCCGAAACCCTCACCATTTCTATTAGCCAAATACCTGATTGCTTTTTTTTATTTTTTATTTTTTATTTTTTAATTTAATTTAATTTAATTTAATTTATTTATTTTTAAGCCTTAACTTCTGTGTATTGGCTCTTATAGGTGGAAGAGTGTTAAGGGTGGGCAATGGGGGTCAAGTGACTTGCCCAGGGTCACACAGCTGGGAAGTGTCTGAGGCTGGATTTGAACCTAGGACCTCCCATCTCTAGGCCTGACTCAATCCACTGAGCTACCCAGCTGCCCCTTACCTGATTGTTTTAGTGTTTTACTGCTTTATAGTACAGTTTGATATCTGGTACTGCTAAACCATTTTCCTTCCCATTTTTTTCATTGATTCCCTTTATATTCTTGACCTTTTGTTCTTCCAGAAAAATTTTGTTTTTATTTTTTCTAGTTCTATAAAGTAATTTTTTTGGTATTTTGATTGGTATGACGCTGAATAAGTAAAATAATTTATATAGAATTGTAATTTATATTATGTTAACTTGGCCTAGACTTGAATAATTAGATTTTTTCCATTTATCCAGATTTAGCTTTATTTGTGTGATGTGCTTTTTCATTGTGTTCATATAATTCCTGTGTTTGCTTTGGTATGTAGATTCTTAGGTGTTTAACATTGTCTAGAGTTATATTATGTAGAATTTCTCCTTATTTTGATTTCTACTGCACTTTGTAATATACATAAATGCTGATATTTTATGTAGGTTTATTTTGTTATCCTGCAGCTTTGCTAAAGTTCTTAATTATTTTAATTAGTTTTTAGTTGATTCTCAAGGACCCTCTTAAATATATCTTCTACAAAGAATGATAGCTGTATTTCCTCATTGCCTACTTTAATTTTTTCAATTTCTTTTTTCCTTCCTTTATTGTTAAAGCTAGAATTTCTATTACAATATTAAATAATGTGGTGATAATGAGCATCCTTGTTTCACTCCTGATCTTACTGGAAACTTCTAGCTTATCCCCATTTCAAGTAATACTTGCTGATGGTTTTAGATAGATACTACTTTTCATTTTGAGAAAAGTCTAATTTATGGGTTTTATATTTTGTCAGAGACTCTGCAGGTATTGAGATAATCATGTGATTTCTATTAGTTTTGTTATTGATAGTTATGTTATCAATTATGCTGATCGTTTTCCTACTATTTAGCTTGCCCTGTACTCCTGGTATAAATCTCACTTGGTCATAGTGAATGATCCTTGTGATATATTGCTGTAGTCTCCTTGCTAGTATTTTATTTAAAAATTTTGGACCTATGTTCCTTAAGGAAATTGGCTTAAACTTTTCTTTCTTTGTTTTTGCTCTTCTTGGGTTAGGTATCAGCACCATATTTCTGTCATTAAAGGAATATGGTAGTACTCCTTCTTTGCCTATTTTCCCAAACAGTTTATATAGTATTGGGATTAATTGTTCTTTAAATGTTTGATAGAATTCACTAGTGAATCCATAGGGCTCTGAGGATTTTTTTTTAGTGAATTTATTGTTCAATTTATTTTTCTGAGATTGGATTAAGTATTCTATTTCCTCTTTTGTTAATCTAGGGAATTTATATCTTTGTAAATATCATCCATGTCACTGACTGTCAGATTTATTGGCAAATAACTGGGCAAAATAGCTCCTGGTGACTGCTTTAATTTCCTTTTCATTAGTAGTGTTAGGATAAGAATTTAAATTAGCTAATTAACCTAGATAGAAGTAAGGATTTAGTCTAGAGAAAGAGTTTTAAATTTTACCTTGGCTCCTTAAAGCAGAGAAGGAAAGAATTATCTGAGTGACTTCAAGAGAATTGCATGATAGGAAAGACAGTTAATAGTATTGGTCATTCTCTGGAGCTTCCTCGCTTAGAGTAGATGACTGGAGAGTTGGTGTTCTGATAAATCTGTGAAGGATTTTCTTAAGAGTTAACTTTGGAGATGACTCGAAACATCTTTTGATCTAAACAATATTGGGTGAAGTGAGTGCTTTTTCTCTGAGAGAGGAAAAAGTGGCTGAAGGGGGGCACTGTTTCCTCTAGCTTGAGCAGCATCATTTTTAGGCACCCTTTTGTGAGAATAGACTGACCCTAAACTGTCATCAGTTAACAACTAGTTTGAGGCAGCTGTTAAATTTTATAGATAATTTAAGGAGAAGGATACAAATTTAAGGTCATCTATTAGAGTAGCTTTAGTTAAAAAGATTTAATCTTTAGATAGTAAGAATAGGTTCATCCCGGTGAACATGAAGCAGTCCCTTGAGGGACAGTGAGGTTTTGGATTTATATTTACAAATCTTAGAATTAGGATAAGAGTTTTCCTGCTTTATCTCTACCTTCTTTATCCTGTCCTTGCCTCTCCTGATAGTGAATAATAAATAATGTTGGATTAAACTGTATCCAGCAAATTTATCAACCGTCTTCAACCAGAGCTCCCTTACAGCATTAATCTATCAATATTAACTGGCCATCAATATTAATATCTCAATAAGATCAAATTTATACATAACAGTAGTGAATTCACCCATATTTTAGCTACTATTTGATTTTCTTCTTTTTTTCAACCAAATTAACCAATGTTCACAATTTCTAGTCTTATTATTCAGAGGTTTTCTTTCAGTTTTATCAACTTCTCCTTTGACTTTTAGGATATCCAATTTGGTCTTTAATTAAGGATTTATAATTTGTCTTTTTCTAGTATTTTTAGTTGCATGCCCGATTTCTTCTTTTTCTCTCTTTTATTGATGTAATCACATATAGAGATAAAAATTTTCCCTTAAGTACTGCTTTGGTTATATCACATAAATTTTGATATGTTGTCTTATTGTCATTCTTATCAATAAAATTATTGATTATTCCTCTTTGACTCACCCTTTTTTAGAATTAGGATATTTAGTTTCCATGGACCCTTATTGATTATAACTTTAATGCAGTTTGATCTGAAAAGGATGTATTTATTATTTTTTCTTTTTTGCATTTGGCTGTGAAGTTTTCATGCCCTAATATATGATCATTTTTTTTTTGTGTAGGTGTCATGTACTGCATAGAAGAAGGTGTATATTCCTTCCTATTTCTCTTCACTTTTCTTCAGAGGTCTATTAAGTCTAACTTTCCTAAAATATCATTCACCTTCTGATTTTCTTTCTTGTTTGTTTTTTGGTTAGATTTATCTAATTTTGAAAGGGGAAAGTTGATATTCCCCTACTAGTATAGTTTTACTGTCTAATTCTTCCTGTGGCTTATTAAATTTCTCCTTTAAAAATCTGAAGTCTGCACCATTTGGTGAATAAATATTTAGTATTGATATTACTTCATCGTCTCTGGTATCTTTTTTCAGGATGTAATTTCTTTATCTCTTTTAATTAGATCTATTTTTGTTTTAGCTTTGTTTGAGATCATGATTGCTATTCCTGCTTCTTTTTTTTTTTTTTAACTTTAGCTGAAGCATAATAAATGCCTCTTGAGTCCTTTACTTTTTATTTTATTGTGTTTCTCCCTGATTCAAATGTGTTTCTTATAAACAACATATCATAGAATATGTTTTTTAATTCACTTTTTTATCTGCTTTCATTTTATGGGTTAGTTCATCCCGTTCACATTCATAGTTTTGATTACTATAAATTCCTCATCTTCTTATTTTCCCCTTTTTTCCTCTCCTTTCATTCTGTCCTTCCTCATAAGTGTTTTGCTTTTAACCACTGCTTCTCCCACTTCACCCTCTCTTTTATTAACCTTTCCCCTGTCTTTTCTTATTCCCCTCCTACTTCTGTAGGAAAATAAGGTTTCTATACTGAAATGAATATGATTGTTATTCTCCCTCTGTGCCATTTCTGATGAGGAGTAAGGTTCAAGCATTGCCCATCACCACTCTCATTCTCCCCTTCCACTGTAATAAGTTTTTTTATGTTTAGGTGAGATAATTTATCCCATTCTACCTTTCCCTTCTCTTTTATCTCAATACAGCCCTCTTTTTCATCCTTTAATTTTTTTGGGAGGGGTTGGTGGATATTGTGTCATCTTCTATCTATGTGTATTCCTCCTAACTACTCTCATAATCATAAAATTTTAAAGTTACAAATATCATCTTTCCATATAGGAATATAAATAGTTTGATCTTATCAAATCCTGAAAAATTTCTCTTTCTTGTTTAACTTTTTATACTTCTCTTGAATCTTGTATTTGAACATCAAATTTTCTGTTTATTTCTGGTCTTTTCATAGGAAATCTTTTTTGTTAAATAACCATTTTCCCTCTGAAAGAATATATTCATTTTTTTTTAACCCCTGCCTTCTGTCTTGGAGTCAATACTGTGTATTGACATTGACTCCAAGGTAGAAGAATGGTAAGGGTAGGCAATGGGGGTCAAGTGACTTGCCCAGGGTCACACAGCTGGGAAGTGTCTAAAGTCAGATTTGAATGTAGGACCTCCCATCTCTGGCCTGGCTCTCAATCCACTGAGCTACTCAGCTGCCCCCAAAGAATATACTCATTTTTATTGGATAGGTGATTCTTGGTTTATAAACCTAGTTTCTTTGCCTTTTGGAATATCATATTCCAAGCCTTCTTATTCTCTAATGTAGAAGTGGCTATGTCTTGTGTAATCCTGATTGTGACCCCATGATATTTGAATTATTTCTTTTTGGCTGCTTGTAGTACTTTCTCCTTGGCCTAGGAGCTCTGAAATTTGGCTATACTATTACTGAGAGTTGTCATTTGGGGATTTATTTCAAGAGGTAATCAGTGGATTTTTTCATTTCCTCTTTTACCCTCTTAGTCAAGAATATTGGGGCAGTTTTCCTTGATAATTTCTTATAAATATTATGTTTGGTCTTTTTTAAATCATAGTTTTCATGTAGCTCAATACATTCTTATATTATCTCTCCTGGATGTGTTTTCTGGTCAGTTATTTTTCCAATAATATATTTCATATTTTCTTGTATTTTTTCATTTTTTTTGATTTTGTTTTATTGTTTCTTGATGTCTCATAAAGTCTTTAGCTTCCATTTGTCCAGTTCTAATTTTTAAGTAATTATTTTCTTCTTTGATCCTTCGAACCTCCTTTTCTTTTTGGCCAATTTTACTTTAAAAAATTATTTTTATTGTTATGCAAAACACACTTCCATATCAGTCATTGTTGTAAGAGCAAACTCATACATAACCAAAACCCTGAAATAAAACCGTAAGTACACTGATGTGAAAGATGAATCCCACAGTTCTTTTTCTGGAGGCAGATGGCATTCCACTTTAGAAGTCTTTCAGGATTGTTTGAGAGCATTGCATTGCTAAGAATAGCCAAGTTTTCACAGATAATCATCATCCAATATTGCTGTTATTGTGTATAATGTTCTCTTAGTTCTGCTTATTAGGCTCTGCATCAATTTCTGCAGATCTTTCTATCTTTTTTTTCTAGCACAGTAATATTCTTTCACCAATATGTACCACAGTTTGTCCAGCCATTCCCCAATTGACGGACTTCCCTTCAGTTTTCAATTCTTTTCCACTACAAAAAGAGCTGCAATAAATATTTTTTGTACACATAAGTCCTTTTCCCTTTTTTATTATCTCTTATTATATAAACCCAGTAGTGGTATTGCAGGATCAAAATGTATCCACAGTTTTATACCCCTTTGACGACAGTTCCAAATTGCCTTCCAGAATGGTTAGAACAGTTCACAATTCCATCAACAATGCATTAGTGTCCCAATTTTGGCACATCTGCAGCGACATTTACCACTTTCTTTTACTGCTTTATTGGCCAATTTGATCCTTAGCTTTGTTTTAATTTGCAGGTCTCTGATCAAGAGTGATTTAGAACATTATTTATATGATTATTGATAGCTTGGATGTCTTCATATGAAAACTGCTCATTCATATCCTTTGACTCTTTGTTAATCGGAGAACAGCTTGTATTCTTATAAATATGACTTTATTCTCTATAAATTTGATAAATTAGGCCTTCATTAATTTGTTATAAATTTTTTTTTCCAGATTATTGTTTCCCTTCTAATCTTGGTTTCATTGGTTTTGTTTGTACAAAAGCTTTTTAACTTGGTATAATCAAAATCATTCTTTTTATGTCTTATAATACCATCTCTTGTTTCATCGTAAATTCTTCCCTTCTCTAGAGATCTGCCAGGTAAAGTTTTTTTTTTTTTTTTTTTTTTAAAGAAACCCTTACCTTCCATCTTAGAATCAATACTGTGTATTGGTTCCAAGGCAGAAGAGTGGTAAGGGCTAGGCAATGGGGATTAAGTGACTTGCTCAGGGTCACATAGATAGGAAGTGTCTGAGGCCAGATTTGAACCTAGGATCCTCCAGTTTCTAGGCCTGACTCTCAATCCACTGAGCCACCCACTGCCCCCAGGTAAACTATTCTTATTCCTCTAACTCAGTTATGGTATCACTCTTCATATCTAAATCATATATCCATTTTGACTATATCTTGGAAAAGGGTGTAAGATACTGGTGTATACTTAGCTTCTGCCATACTATTTTCTAATTTTTCAAGCAGTTTTTTAAAAGATTAAGTTCTTATTCCAAAAGATTGGATCTTTGGGTTTATCAAATACTAGGTTGCTAAGGACATTTACATCTTGGTGTATCTAATCTACTCCATACCATTTTATTTCTTAGCTAGTATCAGATTGTTTTGATTATTGTTGTTTTATGGTATAGTTTGATATCTGTCATACTAAGTCATCTTTCTTTACATTTTTTTTTCATTAGTTCCTTTGATATTTTTGACTTTTTGTTCTTCTAGATCCAATTCTTCTTTTTTAAGGGACTCTGTTTTTCATTAGAATTTTGTGCCTTTTTTTCCATTTGGTGTCTGCTTTTTAAGGTGTTATTTTATTCTTTTATCACTTTTGTTTCTCTTCCTCATTTTTCCTAATACCTTTCTTATTTGATTTTTAAAATTCCTTTTTGAGCTCTTCCAGAACCTGAGAACAATCCCATTTTTCTTTAAAGCTTTATTGCTTTGACCTCACTGTTCCCTTTTGAGTTTGTGTCTTATTCTTTGTGTCTGCAATAATTTTCTGTGGTTAGGGTTTTTTTTTTAAATGTTTGCTTATTTTCCTAGCCTTCTCTTGAATTTTATTTTAATCTTAAAGGTGGGCCTTATTCTGAGGGTAAAGGGGGTACTCTGTTAAATGTTGGTTTTTCCTTGCTGTTATCCTTGCCTCTAGTTCAGGGTTTCTGTAAGTTAAAGTTTTTTCAATGTAGTATAATGCTTTGTGGTCTGGGAGCTCTAAAAGCCCATTCCCTTTGCTGATTTAGCTTCCCCCTCAAGGCTTGCTCATCTCTTGCAAGGCTCAGAGCACTTAGCCATGCTCAGGGCCTCTCTTTAGACCTAGGTATAGTCTCTAGGCTCCTCTCTGGGCTTAGAGTGGCTAGGTGCACTGTGGACTGCTTTGCATTGGTGTTTATTTAGGTCCTCACTCCAGGCTTTCAACAGGGCTCTGGGCCTTCCATTGATCAAGGTACATACTGTGACTGCCTTATTCTGAGATTTGGGGCCTCAATGCAGACTTGCACTAGGGCTTGGAACTTCAAAGGATGCTTTGGTATTGGTTTAGGTTGGGCTCCTAATATTGTTGGTTTAGGCCCAGGTTTAGAACCTTGAGCAGTAGGGGTGGGGTGGGAGGGTTTGCTATAGTTGGCTTGCTCCTTGGTATGACCTTGCTTGGGTCCATACTCTTCTCTTACCCCAGAGAAAGAGATTCTCTCTGCCTATCTTCCAATTTTTTTGCCAGAAAATTGCTTGAGTCCATCTCCTTGTGCTGTCCCTCCAGTATTCTTTTTGAATCATTATTTTAAGGTTGTTTGGAGAGCATTCTCAGAGCAGTTCGAGATTTCTGTGCCTCTACTCCTCCATCTTGTTATGTAATTACTCCTATCCCTTATTTAGTTAAGTTGCAGTTATATTTTATTTCTTTGTTAAAAGTATTTAACATTGGTTTCACAAAGACATGGGTAAGTACTATTATGGTAAGAAGTCAGGAGAGGAGGATTAGATGTATTGTTAGTAGATTGTGGTTATTAGGAATTTAATGGATGAATCCAAATTCTAGATCAATAGTATTAGGCCAAATAAGAGGGAACAGACATGGTAAAAAATTTAAGTCTTATTAGGGTAAAAAATACAGATAAAATTTAAATATGTGGATAGGTTTTAAATTGAGCATACAGTAGTAATCAGGGAGCTTAGTTTAAAATATATAGAATCATAGATTTGTAGTTGGAAGGGACCTTAGAAGCTAACATCTAATTTCCTAATTTTGCAGATGAGAAAGCAGACATAAAGAGATTTGCAACTGAAACACTATTATATTTTAAATGAGTTATGTTAATGTGTATATTTTTCTTTGAGGTCTTTCTTTTCTGTTTATCAATTCATATTAGTTTTTTTAAGTTTCCCTATGTATTTAATATTTATCATTCCTTACATTTATTTACCGTGCTGTGTTCAGCTATTCAGTTGTTTGGTGCAATTAGATTTAAATTTAGTTTACTAGATTAGATTACAGTAGTTCTGTTTTTATTCAGTCCTCTTGTTGGATAAGATATGTTAGTGTGTGTACTGCTTTCCAAAGTGGAGCAATGTTTTACTGGTATATATATTTTGTGCTTGTAACAGAGGCAGAAACGTTCTCAGGTGACCCCTCCTATTCTAAAAGCAATTAAGCTCTGGTTCAGACCAAACTTATTAAAACTTCAACTTTTTACATTAGTCTAGTTTCTTTTAAATGTTTTTTTCTTGTTTAAAAAGAACAAGTTTCATGATAATACTGTATGTCTACACATTCATAAATTTTAGGATTTTTCAAGTCTAATTTTTAATCTCCATATCAGATGTTCTACTTTTGCTGTCCCTCAGATAAAATTAGAGCATGGTATTTTGTCTCTCATGAGAGGTTCTTACTGAATGAAGACTCCCTCAGCTTGGTAGTTGAGGATCCTAGTTCCATTTGAATATTGGCTCTTAGAGTCCTTTTTGAGTGTTAAAAATATCTCTTGTCCACTACTAATTTCATTAGACCAGTTTATACAGTTTGTGCATAATTTTAATATCAGGCAACTTCAAGATAAGACACAATTTAAAATCATTGAATAGTTCCTCTTATGGATTATTTTTTATTCAGAATTGAAAATTGGCTTAACAGAAATGCTTTTTCTTTGTTACCAGTCCCAACTTTCATATCCATCTGCCTCCTTTATCTCTGTATTGTACCTTATTCTATCTGTCCTTCTCTTATAATCCCAGGATCTCTGTTATTAATAAACTATGTTTAATATTATCCCTCTTCTTTACTCCTCCAGTCTTTTTTCAGTTATAGAAACCTTGCTCTCCTTGAAGACCCTGCTTTCTTGCTCATTCTCTCAAGTATTGGTTGCAATTTCATATTTCTATCATGTCTGTTCTAAGCTTTCTTTTTTGTCCTCGAATCTCCTTCTACCTCATAGAGAACCTTACTGAGAACATTAAGTCATTCTTTGTGAGCTTTCTTCTTATCCTATTTCTAAACTCAAATTCCCATAACATTACCCGTAGAGACTAGAGGAAAAGAGATGAAAATAAGGGAAGAGGTAGTTTTTCTTTGCAAAGGTTGACTCCTCTACTTAATCTCTATCCATAGCCTTCCTCTTTCTTCCAGCAGCTTGCTTCTTCAAACAACTCCCTCTCTTTCTTAATAATTTTCCATTGCTCTTTATTCAATGGCTTATTTTCTGCATTTTACAAACAGTCCTAGATCCCTTTAAAAAACCCTCCCCTTGACCCTTCCAGTCTACTCAAGCTATTAATTTATACCTACCTGTCTTTTTCCAGTTATTTGGGAAAAGCTGTCCATTCGTGTTGTCTCCACTTCTTATGTATAAATGGAGATTTTGAAACTTGGACTGCATCCCCTATAAGTCCCTTAGTATTTCCCAAAATTCCCTTTAATCTCTCCTGCGCCTTCACATTTGTGTGGTCACGCTATTGTTTTATAGTTGGCTGTAACTGCTCCCTCTTCTTCTTTTGCTCTTGGGAGCGGGCTGGTTAGTCCTTTTAGCTAGTATTTTTTTGTTAGTTTATTATTATTAAAACTATCAAAATATAATTATTTAGTTATTGAATATTAATTCTAAAGTTTACATTTTGGCTAACCATTAAGGAATAGAATCCTCAAATATTTTAAGAGAGATTTTTAGTTAAATTAGTACATTTTTTCTCTGGCTATGCCCGCCCACCTGCTTTCTGCCAGCCCTGAGGCCTAGGTCTCCCAGTACTGCTTCTCAGGTCCATTAGCCTAAGCCAGGGTTCCTCACTGCTCCTTTCCCAGCCTGCAGCCTTTGTTTGCCGAGACTCGCCAGGAGAACCTGCCATTCCAAGCTCCTTTTTTTTTTCCCAAGAGGGTGACATATAAAAATCTTTCCACCCAATTCTTTTCCCCACCCCATGTGGGTTTTCCAGCCTGTGCTAGCCATTTTCAAGTCCAAGTCTTAAGCTGACCCTGGAATCCTGGCTGAGAGAGAGTTATACCTTAGGATTTTTTTCATAGAAAGGGTACTCCTTTGCCATCTTCTTTTTTTTGAGGGCAAGGAAAACCTAAAATGAGTAGATCTAAAGTCAAAGTTTTAGGAAATATGCCCTTCTCTCTCCTGACTCAAAACACCAGGGGTAGCCAGTTCTTTCACATGCAAATACCCTATTATCCTCCTTATTAATGTTGCCCTTCTCCCTGTTTACTACAAACAAACCACATTCAGCCTCTTTTTTTTTTTTTTGAGGAATAATGCTATTTTCAGGCATGCTTGAAACTCTGAAACAACAATTTGAGTTAGTAAAGTTACAAAGTGCAGTTTGGATCTGCTTAATTCTTTTCCTGGGAGTTTTTATTTTCATTGGATATTTCCCACTTTATTTACTTCTTAAGACTATGCAACAGGCTAGGGGGCTGTTTAAACTAGAAGCCAAACTGAAATATTTTGACAAAGTTTTGAAAGTCTTAAAGTGCAGAATTCTCCCTCACTATGAAGAAATTCAGAACTCTGGCAAACAAAATGCAAATGGATGATAAATTTTGGGGGGAGGGGAAAGAACCTTAAAAGAAATCTGGAAGTTTATTGCTTACTAATCATTCTCAGCTTCTCCCCTCAAGATAGTAAACAAGTCTATTCTGATCAGTAAAAAGATTTTTGACTGCCCTGCCTGTACCTTGTTATTTGCTGATTTCTTTTGTTGGATTTAAAAATCAGTCTGGCAGTCTACTGAACTATTTCTGGCCTGGACAAGCTACCCGCAGCCCCCAAGGTTTCCCAGTACAGTCTTCCTTATCTCCCCCCATCATAAACCTAAAACTGAAGCTATCTTATCTGATGGATATTAACCTTCTTGAGGAATGTTTGTCTATATTTGCCTGCTTAACAATATTTGCCTACTTAATGTATGTTTGCCAAATGCTTCCTGACCTCTGACTCTGAAACCCCCCTCCCCAGATGCTTCCTGACCACCTGTCCCTGACACTACCTTGATAATTATGTATGTACCAACCCCCTTCCCCAAACATTTCTATATAAACTCTTGGCTGAGAATTCCAAGGGGTCGTTCAGGCATGCCTCTCTGCCTAGCGACCCTAGCTATTATTGCTAGTAAAGAATGAGCCTCTTCTTGCATATTGCATTGTCAGTGTGATTCTTCCTTTGGCCATGAACCTGGGCTAGGTATTAAAATTTGGGTACAACACTTTAAGGTTTAAATTTTTTTAAGTTTGTCTGTATTAATCTAATTAATATCTATTCTATTATATGATTCTTTATCTGTACCTTTTTCTTATGATTTTACTGAACAACAAATCATTGTAAAAAGCCCATAAGTCTTATGTATCCTGGATTTGTCATCTTAACTATCGAGGTCACATGATGCTTATACAGCCTTTTCTTCTTTTTTACCTTTGTTAATTGTCACATACGTGATGGATGGATGGGCTCCATCAAAACTGGTTACAACCTGTATAAAACTTTGGAGAATATGATGACTTAAGAATTTAAATTGTAATTTTAAGGAATCTTGAGAAATGACTCCAGGTTTCTGAATGGATGATATATATATTATAAAGAATGTAGTATCAAAAGGTAGAGAACTGAATAGAAATTCCTACCAAAACTTTTTATATATAAAGCAAGAAGCCAAAAAGAGCTCTTGCATGCATGATATTTTAATTCTTCAGTTAAATTTACTTTCACCAGAACAATCTAGACTTCTCACCAAGGTTGAAAGATTTCCTATATCTGTAGATTTGTGACAAGTATACATCAGTTCATGGATTTTTAAAAATATCACACAGCAAGTGGTTATATATAAACTTATGTGAATCCTATATAATAATTGGTTTGTTTGCTATTATTAATAACTGGTCTATTGTGAATTTTGGGAATTTGGTATTTTATTTGAGTGTGCATTATCGACTCTACTACTGTTTTGTTTTTATAAATCTGCTATTTTGTAAAAATCATTTGCATTCACACAGTGGATCATGGCCAAGTTTAAAAAGGAAATGGATTTCATTTTTGATGAGGAACCTTTGTATTCTACCTCTTCTTGGCTGACACAGTGTGTCACTGATTCTAAGCTATATATTTTTGATTTTAAAACATTTTTTATTATTTTTTTCTTGTATTTTCAATATAGTATTTGAGTACTTTGAAGTACATATATAAACGATATTTATCTTTTTTTAAATTTTGCAGTAATATAAGTTTAAAGTACATTTGTTCTAATATTAATGCATACCCCTAAAGCTTTAAACTATAGAATAATACTGTTGATTGTTTAAATATTATGGGACGTTATTTAATGATTCTGTCTGATTCTAGAAGAAAGAATTTAAAAAGAGCTATTATACAGTGCCAAAGAAGCACAAAGCTACCTGCATAATGCCAATTGAGCACAAGGTCAAAGAGACCAACCAATCCTAGTGGAATTGATGTAATTTTGAGCCAAGACAAGAGGACTTGGAACTTGTTTGGGGTTTGAGGTTGAGGCGCTTAACATATGTTAAGATGCAGGACTTCCTCTGAACTATATTCTAACAAGCACCTCTTTAGCTGCCATCCTGGCTCCCATTTGCTCCTATAATCTAGTCCTTTTTCCATATCTCACAGTTTGGCAAACATTCTGTAGTCCTGGCTACTGATTGGGTAAGTGCATAATTACTTAAATCACTTTAATTGGGTCTTGATTCAAGGACCTGCTCTAGTTTTGTTTTTCCTTTACTTAGATTTTTTTAGGCATACGACTTTAATATTTTCTATTTCATCCACAAGTTATTTTTTCTCTTTTATGTGGATTTTTTTGATGTTTTTCATTTCTTTTGCAAATTGATTCATATACCTTATAACTCAGCCATGCATCCCTGAATGATACTGTGTTATTATCTACCTTAGGGGGGACTATGTTATTGTTGTGAACTTTGATTTGAATTTTAGCAGTTTTAGGATAAGAAACTTGCTACCATCCAGAAGACGAACCTGTGTGGAGAATGTGCCATGAAGATGCTTGCAGAGACCACATACTGTACCAGAAGATCTAGAAGTGAATTTTGGGATATGAAATTGAACTATGGGGGATTGAAAGCATTTGTTTTGAAAGTATACTTTTATGCCAAGGGGGACTGCCCCCAAATTGGCTTTTTGTCAATGTAGCTATCATTGATTTTGTTCTCTTTTCCTTTTATCTATAAATTATCACAATTTTTAAGTTGATTATGCTTTCATGATCTTTTTGGGGAGACTGGTCTCCCAATAGGATCACTGAGGGGGTATGTATAAATGGAGATTTTGAACCTTGGACTGCATCCCCCATAAAACCCTTCGTATTTCCCAAAATTTCCTTTAAATCACTCCTGAGCCTTCACATTTGCGTGGTCACGTTATTGTTTTATAGTTGGCTGTAACTCCTCCCTCTTCCTCTTTTGCTCTTGGGAGTGGGCTGATTAGTACCTTTTAGCTAGTATTTTTTTTTGTTAGCTTGTTATTAATAAAACTTTATAATTTTTCAATAATTTTAAATTATTGAATATTAATTTTAAAGTCCACACTTACCTTCTGTTCACTTCTCAGCTCCTTCCTGTCTGACTTCTGATCCAATCCAAATAAAACCAGGAGTAGAGGCTCTTTACTTGAGTTCTATAAATTTAAAATTACATTTTAACTGTATTTCATTATAATTGTTTTCCTTTGTAATCTTTTGTATTCTGAGATGGGATCCATAGATTTCACTAGAATTTCAATGACAGGCAAAATCCATGACACAAAAATGGTTAAGAACCCATACACTTTAGGTTCCCTACAACTTCTTAGCTGTTAAATCCAATGTCTTCACCCTTTTTTGGGAATATTTTCCTTTCCTAGTTATGTAACTTTCATGACTTTTCCTTCTTATTCTCTTTTGTTAACTTATCACCTGTGTCCTACTCTCTTTTGAGTGAATGAAGGAAAAAAAGTATTTACTGTGTGCAAGTCAGTATGCTAAGTGTTGGAGATACAAAATGAAAAAGAAGAGTCTTTTCTCACAAGGAGCTCACATTTTAGTTGAGTAGACAACATATTTAGGAGGTTTTAGATGCAGGACAGATCGAAAGACTCGCCGATCCTAAAAGTACAGTGTCAAAGCAGATAGTAATGGATATTTTTTTCTGAAATCACCCTACTTATCATTTCCTATAGCACAATAGTATTCCATCACCAAAATATACTGTACTTTATTCCATCATTCCCCAATTGATGGGCATCCCATAATTTCCAAATTTTTGCCACCACACAAAAAAACTGTTTTTGTACGAGTAGATCCTTTTCCCTTTTTTATGATCTCTTTGGTATATAGTCCCAGTAATGGTATCATAGGATAAAAGAGTATGCATAGTTTTATAGCTCTTTGGACATAATTCCAAATTGCCTTCCACAATAGTTGGATCAGTTCATAACTCTACCAACAATTCATTATAGTGTCTCAATTTTGTCATATCCCCTCTAACATTTATCACCTTCCTTTATTGTCATATTGGCCAGTCTGATAGGTGTGAGGTGGTACCTTACTATTGTT
Source organism: Gracilinanus agilis (assembly GCF_016433145.1). Classification (NCBI taxonomy): domain Eukaryota; kingdom Metazoa; phylum Chordata; class Mammalia; order Didelphimorphia; family Didelphidae; genus Gracilinanus; species Gracilinanus agilis. Next base: position 176,579,574 of record NC_058133.1, read on the forward strand.
TTGGTTTGCATTTTTCTATTCAAGAGTGATTTAGAACATTTTTTTTTCACATGAATATTGATGGCTTTGATTTCTTCATCTGAAAACTGCTTATTCATATCCTTTGACCATTTGTACATTGGGAAACCTAACATAATTTTTTATACATGATGTCTTAGTCTGAATGTAGATTGCACTTTTATCTAACTCTGACTTAGTTGAGGATATAAGCAATGTTATTTTTTGGTGCATATTTACAAATTTCCTTTTAAAGAAATTGATACTTTTGACAATTACTCATTGTATCCTCTTTGCATTTCAGCTTCCTCATCTGTAAAAAGAGGATGATTGTTTCTGTCTTAGAGTTGTGAGATTCTTTATGTAAAGTGTCTGCTATTGCTATAACTTCATTTTAGGGATACTATCTATATTAAGAAGACCATATTTGATGCTAATGATAACAGGTGCTCAAAAATATTTATTGATTTGAAATAAATTTCCCAGAATTAAATTGCTTTAAGCATGAAATTGGGTTGATAGTCAGCATTTGAAAATCATTAGGGTATTGTGTGATATACTTTAATTTAGAATTTTTACTTCCTTGAGATAGTTCTCTGGCAAAAATTTCTAAACATAATAAAGAAGTAATTTTTATGGAAAATTATAGTAGAACTTCATTTTCATATTTATAATAGGGATGAGTATTATTCTTTTTTGTTTTTATTTTTTAAACAGGTCAAAAGACATCTTTGACACAAGAAACAGAGCTTTTGGAATCTCTACTCCAGGAGGTAGAACATCAGGTAATTATTACATGATATATTAAATAATGGAAACAAGCTCAATTCTTTATCCATTTTTTTCTCCCTTTGTCCAAATGCTGGCATACATTCTTGTCTAACAATACAGAGTATTCCAGGAGTTTCGGAGCAGTTTTTAAAAGAGCTTAAAATCAGAGAGCTTTAAACTGTATTAAGATTTTTGAGATACCAGACCATCAAAGCATAAGGGTTGTTGAAATCAGATGAGATGCTAATTCCAAAGAAAGAATGTTATGAGAGGGTAGTACACCGAATTATGTATAAAAGGCTTTGAGACTTCATAATGGGATTTGGTTATCATATGTTAATAATATTATTCTGAAAGTATATACATCAGATAAGACTTGTTTGGATAGTATCTGCCAGAAACTTCTATATTGCTGCTATAATCTAGCTATAAATCACTAGGAGTTGGTTTTTTTTTTCTGGAGGGATAAAAGGACAAAAGTTTGTTTAGTGTTTTAGAAACTATTTAGAACTCTTAAACATTCAAAGTCCTTTTTTTCCTGAATTTTGGATACAATTGATAAACATTAATGATTTGTTTTAGTTCAGAGAAATACATATTTTTTTCCGTTCAAGATAATAGGCACTAAATTTTTTCAGTGTTTTGTGGAAATCCTTAGATTTCTATAGTGGGCCATCATTGAAATTATTTATATATTATTTGTCTAATTGAATTCTTATTCTGAAGATCACTGCAAGAATAAATTACAGGTAAGGCTTTCTTTTTAACCTTTTTAAACTTTTTCATAGTATATGAATACATTAATTTTTTTTAAAATACTGCTTTTTCTCACCATATTCTACTTAAGTATTTGGCTTTTTTTTACAACATTCTTCCTTTCAACAGCTTATCTTTGCATCTTATTCTTGAGACCATTTAGATGAAAGACATTTTCCTCCTACTTTTAGTGTCCTTCATCCTCCTGGCTTATACCGTTTCTTCTTTCCCTTGTTAATATTCTTAATCCATTCCAATCTTGGGGGAGACATTGTTGTTAACAAAAAGCATTGGACTCCTTCCTGAACCAGAAACTAGAGTTGTGACCTTTGGCCAGCAGGATCTGACTCCACAGCTGCTGACACTGCTCAGGATCCTGTCCTTTTCCCCAAAGTGGAGACCATTGTTTTATGGGGCAGTTCTAGTTTTGTCAAGAGTATTCTGGAAGGCTTACAAACCCAGAACTGCCCCATATTGCAGCTGGATCCAAATCTGCTTCTAGGTCTATGGCCACTTATTCAACTAACTTCCAGTAAGTCAAAAAAATACCTCTAGCCAATGAGAAGGACACAGCTTCCAGAACTGTGGTCCAGCATACTGATGATTCATTTTAGTTCACTTCCCTCTGCCATGCGCCAGGGGACTTCCTGTAAATGCCCCTTCCTAGCAGCTCAGATGAAGCAAATTATAGCAAAGTCTTTTGTAAAGTCAGCTTAGAGCTTCAAGAGGATATGTAGGAAATGTAAGCTGTAAGGAAAGAAGTTGATCAAACTCTAGTTAATTCCGTTGTGATTATTCTCAAGACTGGTAGAGAAGATCAGAATGGTTTGCTAAAGAATTTTCAGGATCTCATAGTATCCTACCTCCTTTGAGACATCTTGCCAAAATCTATTTGCACCTCTCAGTATGATCATTTCTTTGAGGAAAAAAGTGTTCATCTTTACTCAGTGTTTAAAACTGAAGCAGAGACACATATATTTCTGATGGCAGATGGATTCCCTTGTATTAAAAAGCAGGAATCCATCTTGTGTAGCAATGATCATATAGAAATGAGTCATCATTCTGAGGTGTGTGGGGCTGTCATGGAAACATTAAAATAACATGGTGCTGGAGCAGGTGGTACTAGAAATATTTCTGTAACTAACAAGTTTCATGGTGATCTAGAAGGAGAAGTGGCTTACCTCCATAGGAAAGATGCAACATTACTGTTTTTATCCTTCTTTGTTGCTAATAACTTCATCCTTTTCACTTTGGCTAAAAAGATACCAATTTTAAATTTATTGTGATTCTGAGAAGCATGCCTCCATGACCCAAGGAATCCATAATTGCAGAGTGCCAAGGTATATATTCCATCATATTGATAATAATCATTTTAGATAATTACTAAAGAAATCAGACTTGTCAGTCCCTGTGATTGTTGCATTTGAAACTGTTGACTAAGTGGCTGGAGAGATATGTCCATTGCAAGAACTGTGAAATGTGGCCCATGGATGTGGAATGATTACCTTTATGGATGAAGTCCATGTTGAAGGATTATATGGTGTTCTTGGAGGCACTATAAATGATCAGGATGGAATCATACACAAAATAGACTTCATTTCTGGAACTCTGGGCAAATACTTTCTTTAATAGATACCACATGATCTTATGCCATAGGCTTAATTTTTACTGCTTACCCCCCCCCCCCCCCCCGGCTTTAGACTGGCACTCTTGAATCTGTATGCATCTTAGAATGTTGCTGGCAGCACCAGTGTGTAATCTCAAACTGATGAGGCAGTTACTAATGGACACTGGGCTCCCCATGGTTCACTGCCTAAATCACATCATTCCACTCTGTTACAACGTCAGACTGATGAGATAGATGCTAATGGACACTGGATTCCCTATGGTTCACTGCACCAGTCACATCATTCCATTCTGGGTGGTAGATTCTATTAAAAATACAGAGGTCTATGATGAATTCATGAGCAAATATGATATCTGCATCCAAGCCATCAACTATCCAACTGTTCCCTGGGGAAAAGAGCTCCTTTATTCCTCCAACCCCTCACCACATTCCACAGATGATGAAGTATTTCCTGGAGAACCTGCTGGATATTTGGAAACTTCCTGGGCTGTCTATAAAGTCTCACTCCTCAGCAGAGTATAACCTTTTCAGGTGACCCTTATAGTTTGAAGTCATGAGTGAGAGAAAGAAAGCTTATTTCCAGGGCATGAGCAAACTGGTTTTTGTCAGCGCCTGAATCTGACCTCCATGACTCTACTTGATGTCAACTAGCCTATCTCCATGTTGTCTCTGTAGCCTTTATATAGGAAGTAACTTATCTTAAATTTTAAATCATAGTAGCATCATAGTAATGCAAATGAATTATTAACAACAAACCCAAATATTGGTCTGACAGCAGACTTTGCTTTTGATCTTTTATGTAGGATATGGGAGGACATAGTCAGGAATCATATAGGATGAGAAGACTTGGATGAAACATAGACTGTGGTTGGAGGAAGTACATTGATTAATGTCATGGATCCACTAAAATATTAGCATAAAATGGGAGAACCCTAGGGATAGTGCCAAAATTTTAGAGAAGTAGGAGCATTATAGCCAAATTTTTTCCAGCATTCTCCTCCAAATAACTTTAAAATAATACCTTAAATAAAATTCTGGAGTGGCATAGCCAACAAAAGATTGGACAAGACCATTTTCTAGTTCAAGACAATGAAGACTAGCAGGAATAATATTATGAAATTCCAGAGTTTCCAGGTTAAAGAGAAAATAACTGATATCAGCTTGAAAGAAATCTTTAAACACCATGGATTCAGAATCATATAAGCTTCAGCATCTGTCACATTAAAGGAGCAAGGGTTATGAATATGATTCCAGAAGGCAAAGAAGAAGCTAAGATTACAATAAAAAAAATCCTACCCAGCAAAATTAAGTAGAACTCTTCAGGGGGAAATTTGGTATTATATGAAATAGAAGACCTTCAAGGACTACTGATGAAAAGACTAGAGCAAAATAGAAAATTCACCATACAAACACAAGATTTCAAGCATTAATAAGGTAAAAATGAAAGAAGCCATGAAGGATTCGATAAGATTAAACTCTTTGCATTCCTATATGGGAAGATGATACATATAACTGCTAAGAACTTTATCATTATTAGGACAGTTAGAAGGAGTCTACATAAATATAGGTGTAGGTCTGTGTTGAATATGCTGGGATGATCTAAAAAAAAAAGTTGGAATGGGGCAGCTGGGTGGCTCAGTGGTTTGAGAGCCAGGCCTAGGGAGAGTGGAGGTTCTAGGTTCAAATCTGACCTCAGACACTTCCTAGCTCTGTGACCCTGGGCAAGTCACTTAACTCCTATTGCCTAGCCCTTACCACTCTTCTGCCTTGGAACCAATATACAGTATTGATTCTAAGATGGAAGGTAAGGGTTTTAATTAAAAAATAAAAATTTAACAAAAAATTTAAAATATTGGAGGGGCGAGAAGGAAATGCCCTGGGAAAAGGGGAATTGGAGAAGAAGAATGAAGAAAATTATCTTAACATAAAATAGGTGCTTTAGGAAGAGTTTTTATGGCCACAGGGAAAATGATGCAGGGGGAATGCAATGCTTGAACCTCACTCTTATCTAAACTGGTTCAAAGAGGAAAGAATATATCCGCACATACAATCATACTCATCTGAGTATAGAAATCCATCCTACCTAATGAGGAGAAGTAATAGGGACAGGAGATAAAAAAAGGGGAATGGGAATGATAAGAAGGGAGAGTAAATTAAGAGAGGCACTATTGCAGAGCAAAACACTTTAGAGGAGGGGGGAGATGGGTTTTTAAAGAGATTAGGACAATAGGAAAAAATAGGATGAAGGGAAATGTAGTTAGTAATCATAACTATAAGTGTAAATAGAATGAATTCATCCATAAAACAGAAGCAAGTGACAGAATGGACTGGAAATCAGATCCAGCAGTATGTTATTTATAAGAAGCATACTTGAAAAAGAAAGACACATGATTAAAATTGGGGCCTGGAGCAGAATTTATTATGCTTGAGAAGTAAAAATTTTGAAAGCAGGGATAGCAGTCATGATGTCAGACAAAACAAAAGCAAAAGTAGGCCTAATTAAAGAGAAAAGCAGGGAATCTACATTTTGTAAGATTTACAATAGACAATGAAATAATAATATAATGTCAATGCTACACATATATACACCAAATGGCATGTGTGTCCAAATTCTTATGGGAAAGGGAAATGAATTATAGAAGGAAATAGACAATGATACTAAACTGGTCCAGGGTCCTTAACTTTTCCCTCTCAGAAATAAATAAATCTAACCATGAAATAAATAGGAAAGAAGTAAAGGAGATGAATAGAAATTTAGAAAAGGTAGTTATGGTAGACTTATGGAGAAAATTGAATGGGAATAGAAAAGTGTCTTTTTCTCAGCTATATATGGCACCTTCACAGAAATTGACCATGCATTATTGCATAAAAATCTAACAACCAAATGAAAAAAAGCAGAGATATTTAAATATACCCCTTTCAGATCATAATGAAATAAAAATTACAGTCAATAAAGGGCCTTGAAAGCATAGATTAAAAATTAATTAGAAACAAAATATTCTAATCCTAAAGAATGAGTAGATTAAAGAACAAATCAAAGGAACAATTTTCATTAAAGATACTGACAACAATATGTGGGATGCTGCCAAAATAGCACTTGTGGGAAAATTTATATGCCTCGGTGCCAAAAAGAACAAACTAAAGATCTCCAGTAAAATACCAAAATAGAAATCCTGAAAATCAAAGAAGAGATTAATGAAATTGAAAGTTAAAAAAAAAAAAGAGTAAACTAAAACCAGGAGTTGATTTTTATAAAAACAAAACAATAGGGGGCAGCTGGGTAGCTCAGTGGAGTCAGAATCAGGCCTAGAGACAGGAGGTCCTAGGTTCAAACCCGGCCTCAGCCACTTCCCAGCTGTGTGACCCTGGGCAAATCACTTGACCCCCATTGCCCACCCTTACCAATCTTCTACCTATGAGACAATACACAGAAGTACAAGGGTAAAAAAAAACAAAACAAAACAAAACAAAACAAAAAAAACAATATCCTGGGTTCAGATCTGGATTCAGATACTTCCTAGCTGTGGAGGTCCTAGGTTCAAACCCGGCCTCAGCCACTTCCCAGCTGTGTGACCCTGGGCAAATCACTTGACCCCCATTGCCCACTCTTACCAATCTTCTACCTATGAGACAATACACCGAAGTACAAGGGTAAAAAAAACAAAACAAAACAAAACAAAACAAAAAAAACAATATCCTGGGTTCAGATCTGGATTCAGATACTTCCTAGCTGTGTGACCCCAGGCAAGTCACTTAACCCTAAATGCTTGGCCCTTGCTCTTTTGCCTTGGAACTGATAGTATAGATTCTAAGGCAGAAGATAAGGGTTTAAATTACAGTGATTCCCAAAGTGGGCGCTACCGCCCCCTGGTGGGTGCTGCAGCGATCCAGTGGGATGGTGATGGCCACGGGTGCATTTATCTTTCCTATTAATTGCTATTAAAATTTTAAAAAGATTAATTTCCAGGGGGCTAAGTAATATTTTTTCTGGAAAGGGGGCAGTAGGCCAAAAAAGTTTGGAAACCACTGGTTTAAAAGAAAGGAAAAATAGGTAAAGAAGGAGTCCTACTAATTTCCTTTTATGACACAAGTATGGTTTTGATACCTAAACTAAGGAGGACAAAACTAGAAAGAAAACAGTAGACCAATTTCACTAATGAATAATTATGCCAAAAATTTGAATAAAATACCAGCAAGGAAACTAACAATATATCACAAAAATCATACATTTTGATGAAGTTGGATTTGTACCAGGAAAGCAAAAGCTGTTTTGATATTAGGAAAACCATAAGCACAACTGATTACATCAACAAAAAGTAACAATCATTTGATTATCTCAATAGTTTCAGAAAAAGCTTTTGACAAATACAATGTCCATTCCTATTAAAAACATTAGAAAGGATAGAAATAAGTTGTACCTTTCTCAAAACGATAAGTAGTATCTATCTAAAACGGAGAGCAAGCATTATCTGTAATGGGAATAAATTTGAAGTCTTCCTGATAAGATCAGGGATGAAGCAAAGCTGTCCATTATCACCATTATTGTTTAGTATTATACTAGAGATATCAGCAATTAGACCAAAAAACAAAAAAGGAATTGGAATAGGCTACAAAGAAACAATCACTCTTTGCTGATGATATGATGGTATACTGAGAGAACCACAGAGAAACACCTAAACAATTTTGAAACAATTAACTTCAGCAGAGTTGCAGGATAAAAAATAAATCCACATAAGTTATCAGCGTTTCTGTATTTTTCCAACAAAACTCAGAAGGAAGAGATTAGTAAATTTAGTAAAATTAGTAAATTTCATTTAAAATAACTGGATAGCATAAAATTCTTGGGAGTTTACCAGCCAAGACAAACCAGAGAACTATATAAACACAATTACTGAATACTTTTCACAAAAATCTGTGCAACTAGAGAAATGAGGCTCATAGGTAAGATGAGCTAATATAATAAAAATGACAATTTTACTTAATTTACCTGGTCAATCCTATGCCAACCAAGCTATCAATGAATTATATTTTAGAGTTAGAAAAATAACAAAATTCTTCTGGGAAGAATAAAAGATCAAAACTGTTAAGGGAATTTAAAAAAGTGAAGCAAGGCAGCCTAAACAGTAACAGATTTCAAACTATATTAACAAAGTAGTAATCATCAAAATAATCCATTACTGGCAAAGAAATAGTATGATTGATCAGTGGGATAGATTAGATACACAATATACAATGGTAATTTCCATAGTAACATAGTTTTTGTTAAATCTAAGGATTTACTCTCTTGGGATAAGAACTCACCATTTGACAAAAGTTGTTGTGAAAGTCGGATAGCAACAGAACAACATCTCAAATTGTATATGAGATACATACAGTCAAGATGGGTACATGTTTTACACATAAAGGGTGATCTCATAATCAAATTGGGGGAAGCCTGGGAAATTTTACCCATCAAATCAATGGTTAAGAGAAGAGTTTATGATGGAATAAGAGATAATGAGGATAATGGGAGGGAAAATGGATAATTCTGATGACATTAAATTAGAAACATTTTTGCAGAAACAGAACCAAGGCAGCCAAAATTAGAAAGAAAGTAGAAAACTGGAGAAGAATTGTTACAGGAAGTTTCTCTAAAGCCTTGTTTCTCAAATTTAGGGAATTTAGCCAAATTAATGAAAATGAGAGCCATTCTCTAATTGAGAAATGGTCAAAATATGTGAATAGGTAGTTTTCAGAAGAAAAAAAACCTATTTTATAGTCCTATGAAAAAGTTTCTCTAAATCATTATTGATTAGAAACATATAGCCAGGGGCACTGAGTGGCTCAGTGGATTAAGAGCCAGGCCTAAAGATGGGAATTCCTGTGTTCAAATCTGGCCTCAGACACTTCTTAACTGTCATTTGACTTAGCAAGTCACTTAACCCCCATTGCCTAGCCCTTACTGCTCTTCTGTCTTGGAACCAATACATAATATTGACTCTTAAGACAAAAGGTAAGAGTTTTAATTAAAAAAAAAAATAAATAACGTACCATCTCACATTATGCCCAAAGGGCTATAAAACTGCATATTACATTTGATCCACTTAGTCTGTATCCTAAAGATATCTAAGAAATAGGAAAAGGAGGTATATATACAATAACATATCTTTTTTTTTGTGATTTTGTGGTGGTGAGATTGTTGTACAAATTGTGTTGTATGATTGTGATATAATACTATTGTGCTGTAATAAATAATGAAGGGGGAATGGTTTCAGAAAACCTGGGAGGACTTATATGAACTGATGCAAAGTGAAGTGAGCAGAATCAGGAGAACATTGTAACAACATTACAACAACATTGTAAGAATGACTAGCTACTTGATCACTACAATGATCCAAGTCATTTCCAAAGGATTCATGATGGAACATGCCCTCTACTTCCAGAGAGAAAAGTGATGAGCTCTGAATGCAAATTGAAGCATACTTTTTTACTTTCTTTTTCTTGCCTTAATTTTTTTTTGCAATATGGCTAATATGGATTACCTTTTGTATGACTTCACATGTATAATGGGTATCATATTGCTTGTTTTCTCAGAGGGTGCGTGGGGCTGAAACTCAAAATTTTTAAAAATGAATGCTGAAAATAAATAAAAATCTAAAGTCACAAGAGAAGCCATTATTTGTATAAAGTAAAGAATTATGGTTTTGGAATCTGGGTTAGAGTCCTGATTCTATTCCTTACTACCTCTGTTATCTTCATCTCTTTAAGACCTTATTTTCTTCATTTGTAAATAATTAAGTTGGACCAGATCTTGAAGTTTCTTTCTAGCTCTAAATTCATTGGTCTTGTTATATTATATATTATATTTCATTGGCCTCTGATTTAGTTGCTCTGAATGCTCATTTTACTCACAGCAGATCATAGACCTTCTATGAGTATGTATGTAGAAGATAATCTTGGTATTTTCATGAAATGTGCTCCTAATTTTATTTGTTCAATAATATTTTTACTTTCAGTTTTATTAATTTGTCTTTTGATTTTCAAGATTTCTATTTGGATGTTTGACTGAGGATTATTATTATTATTTTAGTTGCATGCCCAATTTGTTAATCTGCTTTTTCTTTTTTTTGATGTAAGCATCGAGTTAGAAATAGTAGGTTTTTTTAGAGTTGCTGCGGCTTAAAAATTAAATCTCTTGTGGCCTACCTAGTGATATTTTATTGAAACAGTAAGATTAGACCCTGAAATTATGATGGGAGAAGGGGTTCAGTATTGAAGCTAGAACCAAAATGGCACATTTAAGAATTTTAAAAACAATTTTTTTTAATAGACAGCTTTTATTTTTCTGTCACTTACATTTTGCACTGTGGTTCTCTTCTCCCTTAATTTCACTCAGGGGAACTAATTTTCTTTTTTTCCAACAAAGAATAAATAGTAACCAGCTCAGCAAACAAACCAACACAGAGGGGAAAAAAATACAGTATTTCAAATTCCTAGCCCCCAAACTCTAAATAAGAAGTACATGCTTACCTTTTCTTTGAGGCAACACTTGGTCATTACAGTTTAGAGGAAATTAGTTTCAATTGTTTGTTGGATTTTTTTGTTGATATATATTTATAATTTGAAAGCAAATTATAAGAATATTTCCTTGAATATAATGTTATGACCTATTGTTATCAGCTGTTTTCATTTTAAATTTTATCTAATTGAATTCTTTGTGAGTCGGTTATCACAAAAAGAAATGTGAAATGCATAAAAAAAGCACTTGAACTGAATCCAAAACTTTTCATATTCTTTAGGGAACTCATTCGCAAATTTAGTTTGAGTGCTTTTTTTAGTGGTGTTTTGTTGCCTTAGAAAAACCCAACATTGTTTCTTTGCTTCTCCTTTCTATTTAGTGAAAGCTTATTATCCCTGACCAGCATAGTTCCAAACATTAAAAAATATTCACTTCTTAATAATTAGCTTCTAATTATTTTTATAAAAATCTATTTGGATATCTATTTTCAGTTAGTAGTTTTTGATTAATACTGTCTCAATCAACTTCATTTTGGAACTGATAATTTGCTTATAATTTAATGACTACTAAAAAGAATCACTTAAGTTGATTTTACTTTATTTTTTATTTTACAAAAGGGGGAAATTAGTTTTAATTGTTTATATTTTTTTAATGGTCGATAAAATTGCACTAAAATGATTTGGATACCTTTTTTGGGAAGTCCATGTTTAGTCTGATTATGATTTTTTACAAATCATCTTTTCTACAGCTGCGTTCGTGTAGTAAGAGTGAATTAATATCTAAAAGCTCGGAGATCCTCATGATGTTTCAACAGGTTCATAGAAAGCCTATGGCATCTTTTGTTACAACTCCAGTGCCACCAGATTTTACAAGGTATGGCATAGATTTCGAGTCTCATTGGCTTTATAAGTTACATTTCAAATGTTAAATCTTAATTTTAAGCTTCAAATTGATTTTCTTTATCAGTTCTAACTTGTTTAATATTTCATCATGATATGACCAATGTAATATGTGGTAAAGATACTTGGATTTTAATTCTAAAAAAAAAAACTTGGGAGACTTAATCAAGACAGCCTGGGGAAGTTGATACTGATTAAGGTAACATCCCTTTCTCCAGTGCTCTAATCTTCAGAAGTAGTAATTATTTGATCATTTTTCATTAGATTCCCTTCATCATCTTTTCTAGACTTGCTAAAACATTGTTACCCATTCTTTTTTTAGCAAATAGACTTATGTGAACCTGGGAAGAAAAACAGGGCTAGAAAGTACCACTATTAACAAACATTATCTCTCAAATGGAAGATTAAAAAAATGTAAGTTGCCATTCATGGTATCTGACAGAATCTTTACTAGCCTTCTACACAGGTCCCTGAATAACATTTGTATTTAGGCATTTCTGTTATTGAAGTCATAATACCTCAGATATAAATTTTCTTGCAGGTTAGATACAGAGATAATCAGGGGAATGTTATCAAGATTTCTCTAAGAAAGCCCTTGTTAATTATGGATGCATTTCTGAGAGCCATGACAAACATCAAGACTTTAGGGATAGTATGAGAATACTCAAGTAGTTCACCAAAGTGCATTTCTGTCTGAACTGTCAAGCAAGAAGTTGCTTTCAGTTTGTATATTCAGCTAGCAAAATAACCAGGATGCCTTAGCAGAGCTGGATACTGGCAGCAGTTAAACAAATTTGATTTCCTAAAGAATTTCACTAGCATTTAAAAACTATTCTACAATATAGCTTAGTCAGCCTGATATATTTGAGTTGGAACTTCAGCATTGTTATAATTTGCATTTCTAATGATAAGTGATTTAGGATATTTTTTATGTTGCTTTTTATAACTTGCATTTCCTCCTTTGAAAACTGCCTGCTCATATCCTTTAACCATTTATCATTCAGGGGTTGACTATAGTAATTGTTAAGCAGTAGTTTCCAGTTTTAAAAATACAGGCCCACTACATATATATTTGCATACATGTTCTGTTTACATTTTAGTCATTGTATATATTCTTTTCTTGGTCACTGCATTGATTCAGATAGTTCTTTACAATTTTCCCACATTAGCTTTGGAATTTTTTGGTAGTTTTTTCCATTTACATTGCTGTGGTTATATATATGTTGTGTATATCAGTCTTTGTATTTGTCACATATGCCTTGTTAACAATTTTTTGCTATCCCCAAAACTGCTGCTATAAATACTTGGTATAAATAGGGACTGTTCTAATGACTTTCTTGAGGTTTATGCCTAGAAAAGGAATCTAGGTGAGAGTATGAACATTTTAGTCACTTTATTGGCATAATTACAAATTGTTTTTCTAAATAGTTGTACTGTTTTATAACTCCACCAACAAATGTACCTATCTTCACACAACTCCAACATTGACTAGTCCTCTCTTTTGATGTCTTGGCTGATTTGTAGGGTGTGAAAAAACTATTTTAAATGCAGTAGAGTAACTTGCTACTTAAAGGAATCCTTTGGTGAAATCTGTAAAATTCATAATTAATTCTTCAATTATCTTATGCACATTGATTTTTATAGAACATGGATCACAACAATCTAATTCTCTGCTAGTGACTTTACTTCAGGACAAATTTTCCAATTTCAGAATTACTTGGCTATGCTAAATACTGTCCTGTGTCCTAAGGGTTCCTACTTTTGAATATTGTCACAGTTTCAGCATCTCTTAACATAGAAGTAGGGGAGGATGATTAGATCATTTTGAACCTGCAAAGGCATATTTTTATAGTCTTGAACATTCTAATATGTATCACAAGGGGACAATGCTCTTTTCTGTCTTAGACAAGTAATACATACATACAGTTTGACTTTTTAAAAAAAAGTATTCATGCGCTACAGAGAGGAGAATTTTCTGTCAATATGTATTCATTAAAATAAAACTAATATTTAGAAATATCCTTTGTTATGCCCCTGGGATCAGTGTTTCTGACTTCTTGCCTACAATTATTCTTGATTCTCATGATATGTAACATGAATCTTAACATTGTGAAATTGTACAAGCTTATTGCCAGTGAATAATAATGAACTATATATAATCTGTCCAGGTCCTAGGAGTTGTAACTCAATATTTGTTTAAGGGTATATCTGATGTTGGTCATTCATGCTTGTAGGTTTATGAATTTTATCCAAGAGCCTATTATCTTATTTTTTAAATTTGTTTTACAAAGTGAAATAATTTATTGTGTTAAATGTTTTGTCTTTCTAGTGAATTAGTGCCAGCTTATGATTCAACTACTTTTGTTTTAGAGAACTTCAGGTAAGACTGTTTGCCAACCTGATATTTTATAAAAATATGTACAAAATTAGCCATTATAAGTGATATTTGTTTATAAATAAGTTTCATTTATAAGGAGGAACTGTAAGAAGCTATATTTCCTTAATTTTGCTATTTTATTTATTTATATAAAAGTTTTATTTATTAAATTACTGATGATTTAGTGGGGAAAATCTAATGCCTTCACATACACTAATATTATTTCTCAAAAGATCTCTTAATGTTAGGCACATCTATTTTAGATTCTCTTTTCTAGTACTGAAAAAAAATTTAAGGGAGTGAGAGGTAGCTAATAAACTTGTTAATCTTGACACTGATTTCTATCTTTAAAAATTTTTTTTACCAGTTACATGTAATACATTTCCACATAAGATTTCAGAAGTTATATGATCCAAATTGTCTCTCTCCTTTTCCTCCCCCCTCTTGGGGCTAGTAAACAATTCATCTGGGGTTATACATGTATCATCACACAAAATATTTCCATATTGTTCATTTTTATAAATGACTAATCTTATAAAACCAAAACCCCACAACTTATACCCAAACAAGTGAAAAATTATATGCTTTCATCTGCATTCCTACTCCAATAATTCTTTTTCTGGAGGTAGATAGCATTCTTTTTCCATAAGTCCCTCAGAATTGTCCTGGATCATTGTATTGTTGATAGTAGCTAAATCTATCACATTTGAACATTTAAACAATATTTCTGTCAACTGTGTACAATGTTTTCCTGGTTCTGCTTATTTCACACTGCGTCAGTTCATGTAGATTTTTCTAGCTTTTTCTGTGACTCATTTTATTGAACATGCAGCTTATCTAGTTTAATTCCATTTCTTTACATTTTTGTTTCTTTTCATAATAACAAAAATTTATAGATCACAATATTAAATTCAGTGCTGGGTATTATTTTCTCAATTCTGCCATTTCGGAGTTGGTTTACTTAAATATTCTGAGTAATTAGTATGAATGTAAGTTGGTCATTATAAAAATGCTAAATAACTATTTGGAAATTTAAGTACAATTAAATAATTTTACTTTTATATTCTTTGTTCAGGAACATAAATTTATGAAACACAAAATTATATTTTCATAGTTGCTGCTTTTTTTATTAGCAATCATCCTAAGATTTCAGTTGCCACAAAGTTTGATTAATTTAGCTGTCATAAATTAACTCTACGATGTTTTCTTTCTCCTTTAGCACTTTGCGCCAGAGAGCAGATCCTGTTTATAGTCCACCTCTTCAAGTTTCGGGACTCTGTTGGAGGTTGAAGGTTTACCCAGTAAGATTTTGATTATCTTTTTTAAAAAATCTTTTTATTCTTATTGTTTCAGATCTATCTTGGAACTAACTATCTTATCTCTATCATTTTTCTAGCATTCTTAAGCATATCCACCAATCTTATTTTCTAGAAAATTACAATTTCCAGGCAATTAGAAAGAGCAGTATTTCCATATTTTTTAATGTGTTTTTGAACCTCACTCCAAGAAATTATATCTGAATAGAGTTAATTGTCACTTTTAATTGGGTTTTGTTTTGAGGATCTATTGATATTTATAAATGAAATATTAAATATTATTAATGATGACTTAGTATTAGGGATAAAATTAGGCCACTGCATCATTTAAAAACGTTAAAATTTTATTCAATCCTGTCAATTTATAGAATAAACCATCAGTCAAATACAAATATCCATTTATGAGAAAATTATAAAAATATAGGAGTGAAAAGATTTTTCTTTTAGTCTCAAGAGTTAGTATTCTGGTTCACATGAGCAACAAGATCCAGGACTAGATATTTTCTCTGATTCCCTATGACCTCTCAAACCTCTCCAAAACATAAATATAAACCCAAATATAAGGCAACTCTAGATGTCTCCTTGGACTAGGTACCAAGAGTCCAAAAGAAGATTAAAAAATTACAGCAACAATTTCCCTCCTCCCCAAAACTGAGAACTGATGCTTATTGACCCTGAGCTCACTCAGCACTCCTCCCCAGATTGCTCCTATACTATGAGGTTGTACTGTCAGACCCAAGGACAAGACAACATGCTTACAACAAAATCTATTCTTACCACCCTGGCCGTGTTCCCTGCTTTCCAGGGGTTTGGTGATCCCAGTTCCAAGGTATGGAAGTTTGCTCAGGCGTCCACAGCCAACTTGACCATAGGTAGCCCTTAAGGAGCTGCAATCTGATAGCATCAGTGCTACAAATTTCTGATCTGCCAATGTAAGGGAAAACTGTTGCAGGACTCTAAATTACTAGTACTGGGACAAATAGTACTGCAAAGCTCTTAACTTCCAGTACCAGGGCAGAAAACTGAGGAATAGAAGGTAAGGGATACATCATCAGTATAGTACAGCACTTTGATGAGCTATAGAACCCTATGGAATAATTGGAGGAGACTATGGAAATATACATGCTGTTCCCAAGTGGTTTAAAAGAAAAATGAGAAATATAAGAGCAGAATTTATGTTCTTTGTGGTCAAAATAATGAACAGAATAGAAAAACTTAAATCTGTAATGGCAAGCTTCACCAAACAAACGAGAGAGACTAGATTGGGAATTCAGCAGTGATGGTCAGCTTTTGAGAAGAGAAGCACAAAAGAAATACCTTAAAAGAAAACAAATTCATATGTAAGCAAAATATAAGGATATTGAAGTCAGGATGCATAGAGACAGTTTAAGGCAGTGGTTTCCAAACTTTTTTGGCCTACTGCCCCCTTTCCAGAAAAAAATATTACTTAGCACCCCCTGTCACATACTATCACCATCCCCTTATAGTTATTTACTGCCCCCAAATACACCTGTCGCCATCACTGCCCCCCTGGATCGCTGCAGCACCCACCAGGGGGTGGTGGCACCCACTTTGGGAATCACTGGTTTAAGGTATCATAGGTCTCCAAGAAGAAAATAATAGGATTAAAAAAACCCACCATAACACTGTGATGAGGGAAATAATAGAAGAGAACTGCTTTGAACTACTGAACATAGAAAATGAAATTCTAATCAAAAGACATAGATTGCTTCAAGAAAAATGCCCAATTCTGCAAATTACATGACACATAGTCATTAAATTTAATAACTCAGTTCAGAAACAAGTTCTGTTAGCCATCAAGGGAAAGTTCTTCAGATACAGAGGAAAGAGAATTCAAAAAATGCAAGACAAATCTCACATCTACTAGAAAAAGGAGTGAGTAGAATGATGTGTCCTGAAGAGCAGTGGAGCTTAGGATGCATCCCAGGGTGCATCCTCCAAATCCTGTCCTGTAAATCTGAGTTTAACTTTACAGGAAAAAAAGATGGATTTTCAGCAGTAAAGAAGAGCTTGCAACTTTTCTCTAGAAAGAAAAGCAGAAGTGAAGAGATGATTTATTTCTCTGACTTTGTAAAAAATAAAAATGCAAAAAGAGTGAATAAATGCAGTAGGCAAGGACAGACTAACAATAGTGAGACCAATAAGAAACTTCTTTCTAAAGTTACAAAAGGAGATATAGGCAAATGTAGAAATCTGGTAGAGATAACAGTGAAGAGGGTGGATAAAGGGACATTATGTACAAAATCTGACAATATTTTGCCTATAGGAGGATCAGTGCTTTTTTGTGCAGCTACATTACATGTAAAGGTTTGTAGAAGAGAGGAGGAACAGAAGGAGAGAGGAATATGTGATGCATACGGGTCAAATCCAGGACTTAGAAATGAGTGGCTTGTGACCTCAGTGGCCTCAGAAAAAGAAGAGTGTTGTGGGAGTGGGTGAGTTGGATGGTGGAAATATAGGGAAAAGTAGAAAAAGGAAGGAGGCCTTACTTTGGAGATGGGCAGGGGGTCTGCTGATGAACGTACCTATGGGTAAAGAGAGATGATTAGTGAAAGGAAAGGAAGACCTTATAGTGGATGAGGCCTGGTGGGAACCTGGTACTTGAAGAATTTACTCTGTGTGTGTGTGTTCGGGCAGATAGAACCCTAGGGGATACTTGGTTTTTGAGGAGTTGGATAGCATGAACCCTGAGAGATTTCAGGGAGATATGGGGGTAAAAAGGTCAACAAAGGAGGATACAGATCAGTAGTGGATGGCATAATTAGGGACACGGTCAGGGAGGGGCTCAGTCATGGGGCTGTAGCCTTTAGAATACTCGAAATGATTGGCATTGTTCTGGGAGTGAGCCATACCCTTAGAAAAGGGGTATCTTTGACACAGGCCCTATATAAGCCAATGGCAGAAAGTACTTAGAAGGTAAAACCTAGAAGGATATCTTGGAAGCTTTGTTTGCATGAAGAATGCAGAGAAAAGAGGGAGCCCAGATGATTATAGAGACCATTAATCAGATAATGAAGGTCTAGAATAGTCAAAGATGGATAATGAAAGGAATGAGAAAAATCCTTTTTGGAAAGGGGAATAAAAAATGAAATTAAAAAAATTAATGAATAGAAGAAAAGCTGAAGGGGAGGATAGGACAGGGAAAATCTATTTGACTAAGATGAAAAAATAGGGAAGAAATATATTGCCAAATAGAAGGAGGAGAGAAAAAGGAACTGATAAAGAAAACCCTAAAGAAATAAAAGTGAAAAAAAGTAAGGTAACCTATGAGAAGAGGCATTGGGATGAGGAGACAAGAGCCTATAATCTGCATTACCCCAGATAGTGGGGGAAGGAATGCTTGCATTGGGCTGCTGAGTGGAGGGGCAATGTGAACACTGTCCCCTGACCCAGTGGAAAAGGGGAACAGAGCAGCCCCCTCTGACACACTGGAGAATGTGTGCCACAGCTTCGCCAACATCTACCTTTAGGGACAGAGACACCTTAAAAAAAAATTAAAGTAATTGAAAGACTATGTTTACAGCAGAAAAGGGGGAAAATTATAACTTGGAAAAATCCAGTTTTAGAGAACAGATGGAGGAAAATATATACCTTACTCTTAATACCTTTAAATGTGAATGGACTAAACAATAAAATGAAAAAGAGTTGACAGATTGGTCTTAACCAATTTGTCTTAACAACAATACCCTACAATCTATAAATCCTACAATGAACACATTTTTAAAAAGTCATACTGAAAATAAAACTAAAAGAAGGGGGTAAAATGTATGCTTTTAAGTAAATTAAAGCAGGAGTTGCCAATGGACTCTTAAAGTAAAAAAATTAAAAAGGATAGACAAGGAAACTGTTACGCTGAAAGGAACCATAGACAACAAACCAAAGTAGAAAACTTAATTGCTCCAAATTCCTTAACTTCAAAATTCATGAAGGAAATATATAGTAGCACAAAATGACAAGAGACTTTAGTAACTGCCAATTTTGAATAAGTTTAACAAGGATTAAAAGGAAAATGTGAAACTGAACAATTTTCTGAAGAAACTAAAATTAAAAGATATGATATAATCTAAATGAGATAATGAAGTAACATACACGTTTCTCATAGAGCTTTTACAAAAATTGATCATATACTAGGGCACAGAGATATTGCTTAAAAGGGCAGAAATAGCAAATATTCTGTACACCATAAAAAATAGAAATTGGTTCTAGGACTACAAAAAAAGGATGCAGTCTGGAATGGAAGCTTAATGCTGAAATCCTAAATACTGAGTTAGTCAAAGTACAAATCATAGAAGCAGTAAGTATGTAAAAGAAAATTATAATGATGAAACAACATATCCATGTTTTTGAAATGAATCTAAAGAAGTCCTCAAAATAGAAATGTTGTCCTTAACAACCATATGTGAACAAAATAAAAAGAGGATTAATAAATGAATATAGATTTTTTTATTTTTTACTTATTTTTAATAATTTTTATTTTTTAGAAAAGTTATCATGGTTACATGATTCATGTTCTTACTTTCCCTTTCACCCCCCGACCCTCCCCCTCAATCACTGACGCGCATTTCCCCTGGTTTTAACATGTCCTTGATCAAGACTTATTTCCAAATTGTTGATAGTTGCATTGGTGTGGTAGTTTCAGGTCCAAATCCCCAATCATGTCCGCCTCAACCCATGTGTTCAAGCAGTTGATTTTCTTCTGTGTTTCCTCTCCTATAGTTCTTCCTCTGAATGGGGTAGGGTTCTTTTCCATAAGTCCCTCAGAATTGTCCTGGGTCATTGTATTGCTGCTAGTACAGAAGTCCATTACATTCTATTTTACCACAGTGTATCTGTCTCTATGTACAATGTTCTTTTGGCTCTGCTCCTTTCACTCTACCTCAATTCCTAGAGGTCTTTCCAGTTCACATGGAATTCCTCCAGTTTATTATAGCGCAATAATATTCCATCACCAGCATATACCACAGTTTGTTCAGCCATTCCCCAATAGAAGCACATATCCTCGTTTTCCAGGTTTTTCCCACCACAAAAATCGCAGCTATAAATATTTTCAAACAAATCTGTTTATCTATGATCTCTTTGGGGTACAGACCCAACAATGGTATGGCTGGTTCAAAGGGCAGGCAATCTTTTATAGCCCTTTGAGCGTAGTTCCAAATTGCCATCCAGAATGGTTGGATCAGTTCACAATGCCACCAGCAATGCATTAATGTCCCAATTTGGCCACATCCCCTCCAACATTCATTACTCTCCCCTACACTCATTTTAGCCAATCTGCTAGGTGTGAGGTGATACCTCAGCGTTGTTTTGATTTGCATTTCTCTAATTATTAGAGATTTAGAGCACTTTCTCATGTGCTTATTGATAGTTTTGATTTCTTTATCTGAAAATTGTTTTTAAAAATTTCACTTTGTGACCTCTTTTTTATGCTGTCTAATATATTTAA
This sequence comes from Gracilinanus agilis, assembly GCF_016433145.1. Taxonomy (NCBI): domain Eukaryota; kingdom Metazoa; phylum Chordata; class Mammalia; order Didelphimorphia; family Didelphidae; genus Gracilinanus; species Gracilinanus agilis. Next base: position 176,600,279 of record NC_058133.1, read on the forward strand.
ATACCTACTCTTATTACAAGCAAATTGAAACAAGATGTAGAATTATTAAAAACCAAAAAAGATCCAGTTATATATCTCTTTAATGTTTTAAATATGTTAGTTGTATGTATCTTTTTTAACAGTGTTTTAGGAAATTTTGCTGCTTAATGTTTCAAATTAAGACAGTCTTAAAGTACTATTACTTTTTTTGCTTATGTCATAATAAATAAAATTTCATCTTTCCTTATTCCTCACAGTTTGACAAATGAAAGGAAACACCATAACCATTTCATTAGATTGTTAATAGCAATAGAGATGATTTAGCATTAATATTGTAGTTTTGGGCTCTGGATTGCCTCATGTGTTTATTATTTTATCTAGAGTGTAGGTATTTGCTAGATAAATTCACAGTTAAAAACAGTATATTTTGGTTTCCATCACATGGAAATTATAGACTAATCAGTAGACACTATATTCTTTTTAAGGATGGAAATGGAGTTGTGCGTGGTTATTACCTCTCTGTGTTCCTGGAACTCTCAGCTGGATTGCCAGAAACATCCAAGTAAGAAACACAATTAAATATTCCTCTGTGTTTGTGTGAGTGTATATATTTTAATTAATTAACTTTTAACATATTTTGCCTTTTTGCTATCATTATGAAATAGTTTTGCTGTGTCTTGGTGCATCTGTACATGAAATGTATGGTATAGACAGTAGTTCCCAAACTTTTTTGGTCTACCTCCCTCTTTCCAGAAAAAATATTACTAAGCCTCCTGGAAATTAATTTTTAAAAAAATTTTAATATCAATTAATAGGAAAGATAAATGCACCTGTGGCCATCCCCGCCTCTCTGGATTGCTGCACCGCCCACCAGGGTACAGTAGCACCCACTTTGGGAATCACTGGTATAGAGTGTCAGTATATTCTGTTTTAAACCTGAAGCTTCAACTGACCTAGCCACCAGTTATTAAGAAGGTAATGCATCAGGAATTAACCTGAACTTCTCTAGTCACTATGCCTCAATTGCCATCTATTTCAAAGTTGAACCTTTCTGAAAATATCCTTTACGTTATCTCTCAGTGGTTAGCTAGACTTTATTTGAAGACTTGTTGAACAGCAATATGCTATTGGCAAAAGCAGCCCATTTCACATTTTTTTGTAAAAGTCAGGTTTGGCAAAATATTCTGATTATAGCCTTGTGATTTGAATAATGCTGACTGCCAAATGATCTTTATCTTTTTTAAAAGCAGGTTTTTCTTGAGCTCTAAGTATCAAGCTGAAATTTTCTTAAAGGCCCACATTAATGAAAGTGATAGCACATTTACAGTTAATAGCTGAGTACTGTTTAGTAGTGGTAGAAGTTCTTAGGCAAAGAGGAATTTCAGAGTTAAAGTGTCTAAGACCAGAGTGAATTGCTTTAGATGACTTTTAGAGAGTATTTCCTTTGGATGTATTTTATTAGAAAAGTGGGTTTCTAATGGTGCCATCATAGTTCTACTGAAATGTTATTTCTAAATGAAGACTAAAGAATTATTTGCATGTATTTTAGTTAATTTGCAATCTCAGTGATTCAGGTATTCTTTAGCAACATGCTCCATGGCTTCTCTTTTTATGTAACTCTTGTCTATATCCTCCTTCAAATTCTTCATTTGGGACATTCCTTTATATGCCTTCACATATGTGGGTTCCAGTGGAAGATATAGGTCATCTATTGCTCTCAATATGTAACTGTTATAAGAGGAAAAATACTGGGAATGGTCTGAGGAAAACTGACTATTGTGTACATTCAAATCACAGAGTCACTGTCTGTGAACTCACTTAGCATGATCGGAGACGATAAGCTTTTCAGCTGACAGGTTTTTATATTTTATATAAAATAGCCAGATTACACAAGTTCCCCCCAAAAGAGTGTGTATGGCAGGGTAGGTCAGCTGCATCATTTTTTCCTCAAAAGCAGGGCAACCATAAACTTCTTTTCCCTGAGGTCAGACAGCTGTATTTCACTGTAAGACAGTGAAGAAGGCCTAGCAGTTGATCTTCTTCCTCAAGAAAGTCAGGTTTTTTTTTGTATCTTTCTGTAGGGCAGATTATGTAGCCACCTGTTCCATATATGGTGATAATAAAGATTTCCAAAATTATTCTGTAACTAAATGAGATATCATAAATTAGTGGCTTTAGAAACATTTGGATATAATCCAGGACACTAAGGCATGTGGATATTCCTTTGCAAAGATATTTTGCAAGGTACTACAAGAAACATTTTTAATTTTATCCACACTATGATTATTAATTTATAATGCTCATACACAGTTATTCATTCAATTAGTTCCTGGGATTGTTGCTTACTATTAAATCTATAGTTAGAACTTATCACTAAAATGTTGAATACCTAATGGAATTTAATGCTGGGAATAGAAAGCTGTAAAGATACATAAAACAGTGAATACAAAACCAGTTGCTTAAGTTGTCCTTTACGCTATCTTATCTTCATTTACATTCATATATATCCTTTATGCCTCTTTGCACAGACTTCCATTGGTAATATACTGCAATTTTCTCATGTCCATGATGTGTCTACAATTTTAATTCCTCAGAGACTAGTATTGCTTTGCCTCCATGTATCATCATCAGAAGAGTATTGGTGTTAAAAAATTGAGTCTGTTTTAGGAAGTGCCTTGGAGTAATCAAGAGTACTTGGCTGAAATGAAATCCAGTGTACCTTTGTCATTCTGATTAAATCTTGGAATCAAACTCTATAGTTCCTACATCTAACATAAATCATTTCTTAGACCATGGCTGTTCTTCCACTTGTTTTTCCCTGTTTGCATAATTAACTTGTATTTGTACTTTTTTGAGAGTGATTATAGGTCTAATTTACGAGGCTCTGGAGTGATTTAAGACTTGATGCAGTTAGTAAAATGTTATCTATAAACAGGAGCATCTGAAGAACCTTGGATGTCCTCCTTCCACTAGAGCCTCTGTGCTTAGTATCTACATGACGGCAAAAAACCTTTGAGCATACATTCTTTTGTTTTGTATCTTGCTTGATATTAAAAATTAGGTCATTGTACAAAGTTGCTTTTGTATCTTTTATGATTTTGACACAGGTATTGGGGACACTTTGTTGGAGGAAAAGCTTTTGAGATAATTTTTTATTCTTCCAAACCAAATGCTTTATTTTAGTAAATAAGGAAACACAATCAGATATCTTATAATCTTTCCCTTTTGCCAAGTTTGGTACTGGAAAGATGTGGTTGATTACTGAAGAACCAGAGGAGGGAGGGGTGTGTTTGATAATTCAGGGAGTTAAAAAATTATCTTATTGTCTCAAAATGATTCGTTTCATTTTAAATCTTATTTATTTTATTAATTTAATTTTTTAAAAATGTCCCCAAATTACATTTAAGAAGTTTCCAAAAATTTTTTAAATTTAGTTTTCAACATTTTAAAAAGAAAATTTTGAGTCTTAATTTCTCTCCCTCCCTCTCTTCACCCCTGAAATGATAAGCAGTCTTATTTAGATTTTATATGTGCAGTCATGTAAAACATTTTTTCATATTAATAGTTTTTTTTTAAACCCTTACCTTCCGTCTTGGAGTCAATACTGTGTATTGGCTCCAAGGCAGAAGAGCGGTAAGGGTAGGCAATGGGGGTCAAGTGACTTGCCCAGGGTCACACAGCTGGGAAGTGTCTGACGCCAGATTTGAACCTAGGACTTCCCATCTCTAGGCCTGGCTCTCAATCCACTGAGCTACCCAGCTGCCCCCATATTAATACTTTTGTGGAAGGAAACTTGGAAAAAAAAATTAAGAAAGAAAGTAGAAAAAGTTTGCTTTGGACTGGATTCAAACTTCATTAGCTCCTTCCCTTGAAGCAGATAGCATTTTTTATCATAGGTCCTTTAGGATTATTTTGGATCATAATATTGCTGAGAATAACTAAGTCATTCACATCTGTTCATTGTATAGTATTCTTGTCATTGTGTACAATGTTGTCCTGGCTCTGCTGATTTCACTTTGCTTCAGTTCATGTAAATCTTTCCAGGTTTTTCTGAGCTCCTCCAGCTTGTCATTTCTTATAGCACAATTTCATACAATCACATACTATCAATTTACTTAACCATTCTCCAGTTGATGGGTATCCTCTCACTTTCCAGTTTTTTGCTCCCACAAAAAGAGCTGCTTTAAGTATTTTTGTGCATATTAAGTCCTTCCTCTTTTTGTTCTTTATCTCTTTGGAATATAAACTTAGTAATGATATTGCTAGGTCTCAAGGTATGTACTGTTTTATAACACTTTGGGCATAGGTCCAAATTGTTCTCCAAATGATTGAATCAGTTCACAACTTCCCCAACAGTGCATTAGTGTCTCAATTTTCACATATCCTTCCAAGTTATTTCATTTTCCTTTGTCATAATACCCCATCTGATAGATGTGGAGTGGTACCTCAGAGTTTTTTAAATTTGCATTTCTCTTATTAATAGTAATCTAAAGCATTTTTTTGCATGACTATAAAGAGGTTTAATTACTTTGTCTAAGAACTGCCTATTTTAAACATTCAACTCATTTTAAGGAAGAGACTGTTGGTTTTGATTGGTTATATGTTCCATATAAACTTTTGCAGAGACTAGTAGGATACAGGAGTTAACCTTTTTGTCCATGAGTTGTCTTGAGTTTATAATGTTATGCCCCATGTACAAAAAAAACCATTTTCTCTCTACCATAAAACATTTTTGAGAGCTTTTGTTTTTGTCACCTTTATTTTTTAACATATTTCTACCCTTCAACCCTACCTTCTTTCCCCTTTACCCAGTGTGCTCTTTGAATAACAAAGAATAAAAAAGAATGGATGAAGAGGGAAGTAGTACAGCAATTCCAGTCATCAACTTTGATGGAATGTATATGCATATCCCTCACTTTTATAAAGTTTTTTTCACCTCTTCTTTGTGTCCAAGCTTGATAATTCAGTTTCATATTTATGTTCTTTTCATTTACATTGGCATAGTCAGTATTGATGTCTTTTACTTGGTTCTGCTTAGCATGTTCTTATTGTGCATTAGTTCATATGTCTTCTCTTACTTCTATTACATTCACATACCACAATTTTTTTTAGCTATTTTCTTGTTAATAGATATGTATTATTTCCATTTCTTTGCTATAACATGAAAGTGCTGCCAAGAATGTCTTGGTATATATATATGTGGGACCATTTTCTAGCTTTTACCACCTTTTGGCATGTGCTTAGTAGTGTGAATCTGTGGTTAAAAGAGAACAAATTATTTAGCTGAATTCTAAATTGCTTTCCAGAATGGTTAAACCAATTCTCAGTTCCATCAATAGTGTTTAGAGTATTCTTTGCTCTGGCCACATTGTCTTTTCTATCTTTTGTCACTGTAGATTTTTTGGATATAAAGCAAAACCTCAAAGTAGTTTTGACTTTTACTTGAAGGATTTGCATTTCCCTTATTATTAGTGAATGAAGCAGTCCTTCCCCTAGTTGTTAACAATTTGCATTTCTTTTGAGAGAACTGTTAATATCCATTTGCCATTTATTAATATTTTTTTTAATGTTAGATATGAGTACCGTGTAGAGATGGTTCATCAGTCTTCCAATGATCCTACCAAGAATATCATTAGAGAATTTGCATCCGATTTTGAAGTTGGAGAATGCTGGGGTTATAATAGATTTTTCCGTTTGGATTTGCTTGCAAATGAAGGTTATTTGAACCGGCAAAATGATACAGTGATTTTAAGGTAATGAAGAGTTTCATATTGTGACCTTTATTCTTTATTTTAAAGTAAAATTCAGAAAACTTTGTTCTACAAAAAATAAAATGAATTGAAATAAACAATAATGCTGAACATTTGCATTAAAAGTAATATTTACTAAGTTTTCTTAATGAATCCATTAAAATAGTTCAGTATTGTAACAAACCTGTGATTTTCATCCATATGATCCCTCTGTATTCTATGATGCAGCTTCCCCATCTGTGCTTTTGTATTCTGTGCTCATCAGTGAAAATGAAAGGAATGAAAAAGCAGTTATTAAGCACTTCCTATGAGCAAAGCACTGCTATGTGCTAGGTATATAAACAGAAAACCAAGACAGTCTCTGCTCTCAAGGAGCTCCCATTGTCATTGAGGAAAAAATACAGTTAGGAGGTTTTTATATTGCAAGTCAGATGGAGAGGCCTTCAGGTCATTAGGGTACAAAGCAAAGCAGGTGGTCATATATCTGATGTCACTAAAAACCATATTTATTTCTGATATGGAAACATTTTACAGTGCCAAGGATTTTGATGGTGAGAACTTGTTTTTCCAGGTTTTTAGAACCTGTGGCTATTGAGGAAGTTGGGATTTCAGCACCTACAAAGATCATGTCTTAATAAGAGTTAATTTGTGAGGAGATTTTTTTTAATTATATACTGAATCTTTTCTAGAACTGAGTTTTAAATTAGAGGTTCAAGTCAGTTATTCAACCTTTGTAAATATTCTTCTGTTCTTAGGATCTGCAAGAAATGGTTTCCCCCTCCCAAAGCCTGATTAATAGATAAGAAAAACAATGTAACTCATTCTAATGTCTTGTCCCCTCCCTGCCCATCCTACCCTCCCCCCAAAAAAAGCCCTATTAATAGATAAGGGAGATAATGAAACTCTTAAGTGTCTGAACATGGTTAGTTAGGGGGTAGGGAGGGATTGAGAGATGGACCATCTCTCTTTGGCTATTTACCAATTAGAGATGTCTTGGGATGTCTCAGGGTGGAGTAGAGTAATGAGCTCCTGAACTGTTATAGAACTGCAGGATTTCATGGTCTTATATCATTAGGAGAGATCACTGTCCATTTATTGGTTAATGGTAGCCTAATCAATGCTATTCTTATCTAGAAGCCAGTCTCAGAATTTTTAATTGTCACATTTCTTTAGAGGCTGTGTTGGAAGGAGGACCAGCAGTTTAGTGGACTCTTCTCTTCTTAGGCTCAGTGTTCTTGGATGTTTTCATCAGAGTCTGCAGGGAGATGGTGGTCATGATCATTTGGCTTTGCTGGCATATACCACCTTCCCCCAATCTGTCAAAGTGCCCTGCTACTTTAGTAGGCTGGCTTGCCCATCATTTTCATGGCAGTTTTTCTGTAGTTGGTAGGGATGACTGACCCTTTCTACACAAGTGTTTCTCCCTGGATCATAACTGTTGGGGCTAATCTGGAAACAAGGTCAATGGTCTAGAGGGGCAAAAACTGCTACTCCCAAGACTCTTGGACTCATCAGGTCTATGTTTAGAAGTTAAATGCTAGGGAGTTGCTTGAGGCATTTTGAGGTACAGTGTCTAATATGTTTGTTAGAGGTGAGATTTGAACTCGGGTCTTTTTGTTTCCCCAATTGAGTACCCTCAACTGTTCATGCCATGCTACCTTAGTAAAAATAATGTTTAATAGTTAACACTTTTTTTTAGTATTTTAAGCTAAGGTACAGCTAACCCTATAAGGTAGGCAATATAAATCCTTTTATGTTTGGAGCTAGTCTTAGAAGTCAGTCAGTATTGAAACATTTATAACCCTTACGGAGCTTACAATCTAATGGACAAACGCTCATACAGGTAATTAGTATAAAGAACCAGGATGTGGTCAGGGCTCTTACCACTCTACAGTTCTAGCCCTGTATTATTAATATCAATATCATTATTCATATTTACCACTATTTAATAAATAGTATTTGATCCCCTTGTCTCTAATAAATTCTATAATCATTTGACTACAAATAATTTTAAGGTGACATGGTATAGAGGAAAGAGCCCCTGGAGTTAGATTTAGAAGACCTGGATAGAAGCCCTGCCTCTTTTTAGTATTACCTCTCTGACTTCATTGAGCAAGTCACCTTTTTTCCTCCTCTCCTCTTGGAACCTCATTTGAAAAATCCTTCTTTTTCTGCCATATGCATTTCTAGATTAGGAGAAGTAGCTGGGTGTATAGAGCACTGAATTAAATTAGATTCTAGTTTTTTTTCCCCATATTAGTTTTGTGAGAGGCCAATCTCTTAGTTATTGTTCTCTAAGATGAGAATGATTGAATTGTGCTATCCTAAAAGTTCCTTTCCATTCTAGCTAATGGAAATTGTAAAACAAAACAAAACAAAAACTTGAGTTTTAGCAGATATCTAGCTTTAGAATTGGAGAAACAGCTTAATAAGGCTAATCCTGGAGACTGACTCTCAGACTGGCCTGGCTGATCTAACTGTTATCTGCCCCTGCCAAAACATAGCTTAGCCTTGCTTCCTGAAATGTTCCTAGTTCATTTTTTTTATAGTGCTTGAAGTTTAACCAGTTAGATATTTGTTTGAGTTTTAACTAGAAGGCTTTGGTATTTTCTTTGATTCAAGAGTCATTGTGAATTAGTTCACATGCTTTTTCCTTCTAACACCTCGCTGAGAATAGATGGAGGATGGGTGATAAATCTTTAATTTTGGATACTGGTGCAGTGGTGCAGGCCCCACACTGAATTAGAACAGGAGTACACTTGGAAGCTTTGGAGGTGGGGCATAACAAAGGAAGGCATGTACCTCTTGCCTTGCACTAGAAAAGGGGAAGAAAACATTTTTCCCTTTGTTTTTGTAGTACCACATGGCTTGCTACATTGATGGAACTATTATATAGTTCAGCCACATTCTAGATTATAAATAGGTGTTTCTAGATAGACCTTGCCTTCTAGCTATCCCTAAGGATATTTTATCTACCAACTTCCTTCCTCAATCCCTTTGTTTAAGCACCTAATTCCCAGGTCTACATTGTACTCTTCTTTTTTATTTAAAAAGCCCTTACCTTCCATCTGTTGATGCCAAGGCAGAAGATTGGTAAGGGCTGTGCAATGAGGAATAAGTGACTTGACCAGGGTCACGTAGCTAGGAATTGTCTGAGCCCTAATTTTGAACCCAGGACTTCCTATTGCTAGGTCTAGCTCTCAGCCACTGAGCCATTTAGCTGCTCCCTACATTGTACTCTTTCCATTCCTCTGCCTAGTAGAATCCTAGAATAAATACTTCTGTTGTCATCACCTTTCCCTCCATGTAAACTTCTTGAGTTTAAGGACATTTATATTTTGTCTTTATATCCCCAGAACCCAGACATTGCTTTGTATTCTGGAGGCATTCAGTAAATGTCTATTGAAGTTAACCATCATTTGTTTCTCTGGGAAAAAATGTTTGCTGGGTTTCAAACAGCTGGTTTTAATAGTAAAAGTAGTGGAAATGATTCATGGTCATCACAGGATTTCAGGTACTTTATACTGGAGATTTAGACTGATCAAATGACCCAAGAATTAAAAGTTTAATTATAAATTTAAAGTGTTGTGGTCTTGTTTTTAATAATAAAAAAATTTAAAATAGTTTTTAATTTAGTCTTTAGCCATATGTATATGCAAATATTTATATGTATTTTGCTTGTGCACATTTCTCAAGATTTCAGGTGCGTTCACCGACTTTCTTCCAAAAATGCCGGGACCAGCATTGGTATATTACTCAGTTGGAAACTGCCCAAACCAGCTATATCCAACAAATTAATAATCTTAAAGAGGTAAGCAAGTAACAAATGTCTTTAGAGCTGTGCTCTCAGCTGGACTTTTTGAATGTTAGATTAGCTGTTGCATGATAGGATTATTATTTGTAACTGATAACTGAGGCATAATTTTATAAAACCCCCCCTTTTTTTTATTCTTAGAATGTACAATTTTCTGCAAATTCTTCTTGCATTTCTTGGAGACTTGGTTTTTCTTTCTCTTCCAAAGTCTGAGATTTTTTAAATATTTTTATCAAAGGACATTTCTTCCTAAGCATGAAGAGAACTAGAAGACAGTATTATCACCCATAACACTGTTTCAAGCCTTTTTTTTTTCATGCTTTAGTTAGTAGTATTATGTTACTAAAATAAGAATTCTTTTTGAAGAGCAGAGAAGAAATTTTAGGGAAATATTTTTCCTTTTCTTTCTAAGAAGCTGGCAGAGAGAATGCATGAAAGGAAAATGTATGTGATAAAATGCTCTTCAAACTTTCTATTCTAATTTGTTACTTTTTATACATGTGAAAAATTATCAAACATTTAATTTATCAAACATTATAATATTTACTGCATCTACTCCTCATGAGATAGTCTTAGAGTATGGATCACTAGTCATAGGAAATAAAGGATTGAAAGGATTTGTGACTGGGGGTGGAATAGATGAGTGGAATAATTTTAAGTTTCCTAAAAAGAAGTAGAATATATCGATGTAGATAGAAGTACCTACCTCATTTGTATGTGATTAATGTTTTGTATCTTTTTTGTTGTTGTTATTGGTTACATTAAAATTCCCAAGTATATAGCTCCCTCCTTCCCTTCCTTCCTTATACTCGAGAAGAATCCCTTAACCAAAAAAAAAAAGTGCATATATAAACTATGTCTTTTGTGTTTCTATTTATCAGTTCTTTCTCTGGAATTATTCTTCAAACATTAATTTTCCATAGCTGTATATAATACTCACTTGGCTCTATTTCTTTCTCTTTTCATAATTTTATGTAGGCCTTCCCATGTTTATTTTATTTTATTTTTTTAAACCCTTGTACTTCGGTGTATTGTCTCATAGCTGGAAGATTGGTAAGGGTGGGCAATGGGGGTCAAGTGACTTGCCCAGGGTCACACAGCTGGGAAGTGGCTGAGGCCGGGTTTGAACCTAGGACCTCCTGTCTCTAGGCCTGACTCTCACTCCACTGAGCTACCCAGCTGCCCCTATCCCATGTTTATTTTAAAATTAAACTGTTATTTTTTTGTAGCATGGTAGTGTTCCATCATATTCATATTATACAACTTTTTCAGCTATTCCCTAGTTAATGGATATCCCTCCAATTTCAAGTTCTTTGCTAGCACAAAGATAACTGCTATAAATATTTTAGAATTCTTTTCCATTTTTTCTTATTACCTTGGGATACAGACCCAACAGTTAAATCGCCAGATCTAAGGGTATGTACAATATTATAACTCTCTGGGCATAATTCCAAATTGCCCTCCAAAACAGTTGGATCAGTTCACAGTTCCAACAATGTACTAGTGTCCCCATTTTTCTACTTCCTCTCTAATATTTGTCATTTTTATGCCATTTTTATCAATTTAGCCAATTGGATAAATGAGTCAATATCTCAAAATTGTTTTGATTTGCATTTTTCTAATTATCAGTGTTACAGAACATTTTTTTCATATGACCACATATGACTGATTTTTTTTAACACAAAACCTCCTGTTCATATCTTTTAATACTTTATCAACTGGAGAATGGCACATATTCTTATAAATTTGATAAAAGTTCTTCATATATTTTAGATATGCTATCTATCTGAAAAATTGCCAAAAAAGTTTACCCCCAATTTTCTGCTTTCCTTCTGGAAAGGTTAAAAATTAAAGGTCGAACTAAATGTATAAAAATGTGGTCGCTGAAAATGTATTACTCAAGTCAGAATGACTTTTTTATGGCAATTTATTTACAGAAGGAGAAAGAGAGAAAATAAGGGTAATGAGAGAGAGAGAGAGATAATTACTTGGCCCAGTTTGAACCAAACAGTACTTTAGAGGTCCCAGTAAGAGGGGCACAGAGGTAAACTAAACAAGGATTCCAGCCACAAGGCTTTCTCCAAAAGGGAGGCCACTCCGCAGGCTAGTCCTTCCAGAAAGCCAGGAAAAAAGGAGTCAGTCTTTTCACTCACCCACCTGATAGTTCAAAGGGAGAGATTCAAGAACAGTCCTAGGTCTCAAGCCAGAGGTCCTCCAGGGCCAAGTTCAAAGACAAAAAAAACCTCACAGGAATTTTTTTTCCACTGTTAAAGACCGTTCTTTTCATTACTTCCTGTGTTTCCTTCCACTTTACGTGGACCAATTGCAGCTATAGCTTTGCTTAGGGTTGCCCAGGAGGTAGTCAGTCATTTTTGATTTGTCACCCAGTATAGCACACATGGGTCATAGACCTCCCCATACTTAAGGATAAGTGGGGTGTATACACTTCTGGTGGCTAAATCTAAAAATAGGCAGGGGAAGAGTTAATCCTATCTTCACACTTCTAATTTTGGCTACATTAGTTTTATATGTACTAAAACTCCTTAATTTAATATAATCAAAATGATCTATTTTATTGTTTACGTTGCTCTCTTATTTCTTATTTATTTATAAATTCCTTACCCATAAATCTGATAGGTAATATATTTTCTGTTCTTTTAATCTGATTATATATCTTCCTTTATGGTCATATATCCATTTTGCTTAGTCAGTGGTTTAAGATATTGATCTATATGTAGTTTCTGCCAATCTGCTTTCCATTTTTCCCCAATAATTTTTACCAAATAGTGAATTTTTATCCTCAAAACTTGGATCTTTACTTTTGTAAAATATAAGGTTACTATAGTCTTTTACCACTATTTGTTGTATATCTGTTTTCTTGCATTAATCTATCTTTATAATTCTTTAGCAATACCAGATAGTTTTGATAATTACTATTTTATAATACAGTTTAAAATATGGTACTGCTAGACCTCTTTCCTTTCACTAATTCATTTCATATTCTTAACCTTTTGTTCTTCCAAATGAATTGTTATTTTTTCTTGCCAAACAAAAGAATTTTTTGGCTTTTTAATTGGGGCGGCATTGAATAAGTAGATTAGTTTAATTAGGATTGTCATTTTAATCCTATTGGCTTGGTTTTGTTTTTTTTTCTTTATTTGAATATATGTATATTTAAAACATTTATTAATATTCATTTTTAACATGGTTACATGATTCATGCTCCTACTTTCCCCTTCACCCCCCGCACCCTCCCCACCCATGCCAATGCACATTTCCACTGGTTTTATCATGTGTCATTGATCATTGGTTTTGTTTTTTAAAGAGACTTACCATTGAACTTTCCCGGTCCCAAAAGTCAAGAGGCATGTCACCGCCAGACACTCACCTTAGCCCTCAAAATAGTGATGGTCTTGAGATGAGAGCTAATAAGAAAACTGGATCAAGTTGTGAATTACTTCTTGAGGGTGTGCCTGCTGCAGCTTCTGTAAGAGAAGCCAAAGATGATGAAGATGAAGAAAAGAACCAACATGAAGATTATAATGTAGGAAAATATTCTCTTGTTTCAGTATTGTTTTTGGTATGAGTGCCATGATGATTTTTTTTGTAATTCAGCTGTCAGTCAGTAAACATTAAGTGCTTACTATAATGGTCATGAGGTGGCATATTAGATGGAGCACTGGGCTTAGAATCAAGAAGATTCAAGTTCAAACTGAACTTATAGTGTGAATCTGGGAAAATCACTTACCCTCTCTGGCTGCTTCAGTTTCCTTATCTGCAAAATGGAGATAATAATAGCACTTTCTTTACAAAACTGTTGTGAGGATCAAATTTACAAATATTTGTAAAGATAAGGGCTTATTAATAATACTTGGTTGTTGTTTTTTTTCCTTCTTCCTTCCTATTAAGTGCTAGATATAGTGTTGATTCCTGGAGATACCAAGAAAGCCAAAGATAGCACCAATCCCTGTTCTTAGACTAGTGGGGAAGATGATATGTAGATGATGATATATAAATAAAATATATATATCAGAATAAACTTGAAATATTTAACAGAGGTAAGGATTAAGGGAGATTGTAGAAGTCGTCTTGTAGAAGGTGGGATTTTATCAGGGACTTGAAGGAAGTCAGGGAAGAACAAGACAGAATTACATAAAATCCTTTTTGGTATAATTTATTTCTCCTCAAAACTCATTTATAAGATCTCCATTTTGTAAGACAGAAGTTGAGTCAAAGTACTCTGGGCACTTTGGAAATAAAAACACAGTAGCTATCAGTCTAGAACAACTGTATTCACTATTTAGATAGCTTTAGAAATTGGCCTAATAAATTTTAGATTACTTTGTGCAATAATACCAGAAACTCAGATTTATCAGACACTAGTCCAAGACACTTCATTGTGAATGAACACAGGTAACCTTGTGTTTTGTTTTTCTTTTTTAAAAAATTTATTGATTGCAGAAAGGTAGTGGATAGAGATATGAGTTCAGGCAGGAAGACCTGTGTTCAAGTCCTGCCTCTCCCAAATTCTGGTTCTATGAAGCCTGGTCAAGTCATGTAAATATGCCATGCCCTAGGCCATTTTCTAAGACTATAAATTGCAGAGCACATCCTGGTCTGAATCAGTGTAAGGGTTTTACTCACTGAGGGTAAAATATATTTTTTGTTTTTATATCACCTTCATTTCAAATATATTTCTGCTGCTAGAATCATCTCTTGAAATGAAGAAGAAAAAAATCAAGACAACTCCAAGCATCAATACATCATTTGTATCCGTTAGTACACCCATAGTCTTTCAGCTCTGCAAGAGAGAAAGGGAACTTTTTCTCATCTCTTTTTGTTAGCCCAAGCTCAGTCCTTCTAATTGTCCAGCTTTATTTAAAAATTTTTTTTATCCCACTTAAATTGTTACAATCATTGTGCATATTGTTTTCTTGATTTAATTGTATATAGCATTTCTCATAAGAATTAGTAGAACATGACTATAGAATCAACAAAAATGAACAGAATAAAAACAGAAATGTTAAAAATTTTGCTTGCCCACTAATTTGGAAGCATCTCTAATTCAATGAGATTGAGAATGATATTCTTTCACAGAAGTCTACTTACTTAGCTCACCTGAACTTCATTGTGATATTGAGTTGAAAGTAGTACCAATAATTTATAATATATAAATCCTAGCAAGCTGAAAGTACCTCAAGTTTGACCCAGCAAAGGACTGTATGTTTATTCACGTTGTTTATATGACTGAATTAAGTTCAAAAGAGCCAATTATCATTAAAATTAGGAAGCTAGCTACCAGCTGATAATTGTTAAGACCAAATGTGAATAAAACTAGCTACTTGGTGGGAGATCTATGAACTTGTTTTTTTCCAATATTTTGATAACTTTATTATAGTTGGGTTTTTTTTGGTAATCAGTCCTATGTATTTGGTTTTATGCATTTAAAAACATGATTATAATCTGCTTAGCTTTTAAAAGACTCTTATAACTTAACTTCTTCCTATGTTTCCAGTTTTCTTTTTATTCCTCTCAATGTATTCTTCAGTCCAATAACGCTGGCCTCCCTGCCATTCCTCTCACAAGAGATATTATCTCATGACTCCATGTGCATTTTCACTGACTATCCCCCATACCTGGAATGCTTTTCTTTCCCTCCAGTTTCTAACTTCCCTAGCATCCTCCCATCCTTCCCATCCTTTTTCAGCTAAAATCCCTCTTCTACAGAATGCTTTTTTCATCCCCCTAAATGCTAATTTCTTCTCTCTTATATTCCTGCCAACTTAGTCTGTATGTATCTTATTTATACTTAGTTATTTGAACATTGATTCTCCCATTAGAATGTGAGTTCACTGATAGCAGGAACTATTTTTTGCTCTTTTATCCTCAGAGCTTAGCTTAGTATCTGGCTCCTAGTAAGCTTCAGTTCATATGTGATTTCCCATGCTTCTCCAGATTTTTTATTTTTTACAGTATGGCAATCTTTCATTACAATTATATTCCAAGTTGTGTAACCATTCTCTAGTTAATGTGACTCTTTGTTTTTAAAGACTCAGCTCTCTGACCTTGGGCCCTGGAATAAACCCTAAGGCAGTGTGTATGTTGATCATATCAAAAGCAGTCCATCTAAATTTGAAAAGCTTGGCTACAAGATGATGATTGTTTTGGTTTCAGTAATTCTTAATGAAACCCTAAATTGTAGAGAGCTTGCATTCTGCTTTGGTGAAAAAGCACTGAAACCAAAGGAAACTATAAAACCTGGATGTAGTATTGGAGTATTAATAACATCATATTTATTGAGTGCCTGACATGTAGATGATTCTGTGAGAGGTGTTGTGAAGGAATCAAAGAAGGATGAGAACTTAGTCTCTCCTCTTCAGTCTTTTTGAAATAAAATATAAACATGTGAAAAGATAAACCATAGGATCACTGCTTTAGGGTGCTTGAAATCCAACTCTTCTCATTTTCCAGAGGAGGAAACCAAGGTGTTTTAACTTCCCATTCATTGCTTTGTCCACTGTACCATACAACTAATATAACAATATTTAACAGTACAAGCCAATAATAAAAATGTCACAAGGTAGTAACATGTTTGAATGACTAAGAATTATAAGTGATAATTATCAAAATTTATCAAAATAATTATCAAAATTTAGAGGAAGCTGAAATTGTTTCATAATTGTGAATGCCTGCATTGATTCAGTACTGTTCTTGAAAGATTTTGCATTAATTAGAAGTCTTTGGTTTCTAAGTTTGTGAGAGAGAGAGAGAGGGAGGGAGGGAGGGAGGAATGGAGGAGGGCGTGGGGTGTGAGTATATGTGTATGTCTATATCTATATCTATCCATCATCCAATTTTTTCCTTTGCTTTGATAGCATGAGCTTTCAGATGGAGATCTGGATATAGATCTTGTTGGAGAAGATGAAGTAAACCATTTAGATGGTAGCAGTTCTTCTGCCAGTTCAACAGCAACTAGTAATACTGAAGAAAATGATATTGATGAAGAAACTATGTGAGTGACTTATATTCTATTTATTTTTAGATTATTTGTAACATTAGATTTTTAAATTTTGAGCTGCAAATTCTCTCTATCACTCCAGCCCCTTCTCTTTCAATTAAGATGGCTGGCGTATACCCATTATAAATGTGAAATCACACTGAATTTAAATAGAGCTGAGCCATTCAATATGCCTTTGACTAGAACCAAATTACATCCATAAGAAGAGGCATTTTAGTTGACTAGTAGTGGCTGGTTTAATATTTCAAGTTTAGAATTAAAATAGGTATTGTGAAAATATATCCTACTTAGCACTATTACTTATTTACATAAAAATATCATAGAAGACAAAGCCATATTATAGGAGTAGACCTAGGTGCTTAAGAATTATATTTATACATACACACACTAAGCAATAGAACATTAGGGGATTTAATGATACTATTTTCAATCATCACTGACAATCCATTTTTTATCTTGGTTTGAAGACTAGGGTTTATGATGTTTTGGTGGGGTTTTATTACCCTATACTTGTGATAGTATTGTGAAATGACAGTGGTTGGATCAGTATTATGTGAAATGTGCCTGTGTGTAAATGTAGTACCTCATATGATAATATTGACTATTCTTATGTCTTACGTAACAACTATTACCTTTTCTCTACTCATGGATACCGTCTGCAGACCCTCTTTACTTTTCATCTGGTTTATTATAGCAGCTTCTTAATTTGGTTTCTTTCCTTCTAGTATTCCCCCTTTTCCCCACCCATCATCCATACAGTGTTTAAAATGATCTTTTTTTTTTTTTTTTTTTAAACCCTTACCTTCCGTCTTGGAGTCAATACTGTGTATTGGCTCCAAGGCAGAAGAGTGGTAAGGGTAGGCAATGGGGGTCAAGTGACTTGCCCAGGGTCACACAGCTGGGAAGTGTCTGAGGCCAGATTTGAACCTAGGACCTCCCGTCTCTAGGCCTGACTCTCAATCCACTGAGCTACCCAGCTGCCCCCTTAAAATGATCTTTTTAAAGTATCAATTTGATCATTTCATTTCCTTTTTTCAAGATCCTTCAATAACTTCATGTTAGCTTTATGTTAAACTACAAATTCTTCTGCCTGACATTTAAATACCTTCAGAATGTGGCTCTAGCCTACTCTCTTAAGGCTTGTTGCACAATACTCGCCTATATGCACTCTGTTTCAGTCAAACTGGCTTACTTGCTTTTCCTTGAACTCGGTATTTTCTCTCACTTCCATTTCATTTTCCATTACTGGAATGCATTCCCTTTACACCTCTGTCTAGTAGAATCTATAGTTTCCATTATTTCCTTTAAGGCTTAATTTCTGTGTAGGGCAGCTGGGTAGCACAGTGGATAGATAGAGTACCAGGCCTGGAGTCTGGAAGAGCTGGGTTTAAATCTGGCCTCAGATACTTCCTAGTTGTATATCCCTGGGCAAGTAACTTAATCCTGATTGCCTAGCCCTTGCCACTCTCTTCTGTCTTAGAATTGATACTAAGTCAGATTGTAAGAGTTAAAAAGGTTTAATTTGGGGCAGCTGGGTAGCTCAGTGGAGTGAGAGTCAGGCCTAGAGACAGGAGGTCCTAGGTTCAAACCTGGCCTCAGCCACTTCCAGCTGTGTGACCCTGGGCAGGTCACTTGACCCCCATTGCCCACCCTTACCACTCTTTCACCTATGAGACAATACACCGAAGTTAAGGATCTTAAAAAAAAAAAAAAAAGGTTTAGTTTATGTACCATTTCCTATAGGAAGTCTTTTCTGACTTTTATAGTTACTTATGTTCTCTTTGCTTTCCAATAAAATGTAAGTTCCCTGAGGCCAGCCTGTTTTTCATTTTATCCTTGTATTCTAAACATTGGACGCAGTGCCATGTATATAGTAGCAATACCTTAATAATGCTTGTTGGATTAGAATAGTCTGGAGCCATAAGGGACTCAGAGGTTGGTCACTCAATGTAGAAGCTGTTAAATAACTCCTTTAAAACACAAACCAGGAAGCCACAGCAATTACCAATTAAATTGTGGTTTTTGTTATTGTTGGAGGGCTAGTTTGTTCAAACTTGTGAACCCCCTCTTATCTGTCTAAAGTGGATACTAGGGTAGATTCCTTCCCCTAATTTCCTAAAGTAGCTTATTTTTATTCCAATCTTTTGTGAGTTTATGCATCAACACTACTAGGAAAGCATAAGCCATCAAAATACTTAAAACCCATCCCTAATACTTCCAAAAATAAAAAAATCATTATTTCAAAACCAATTATTTTTTCCCTCTAGATCTGTGTTTCCTTTGCTTTTGTTGTTGTAGGAAATTTCTTGTATTGATATGCAACCTATAGACCAGAGAATTGCTCAAAGAACCAGAAGATTAAGTAATAGCGTTTCACAGCCAATAATGTATGTGACTGAGAACATGGTCTTCTTTACTCCATGGCATGTTCTGTATTCCAGTATGCCATGCTGCTTTATATGTCATTTTAATTTTTATATACTATATAGAAATGATTCATTTTCCTGTTTTGACTAAACTAACATAGTTAGTTAGTTAGGAGTTTTATAAAATGTATTCCAGTTTACGAAATATAAGCTCTTTGGATCTGTCACTGAACTTTGACATTCCATTCAAAGGGAACACAATATTTCTAAGTTAATGAGACCTTAGAGGTTAAACTACCTGAAGCTTCATTTCTCTTTTCTATAACAAACTTATGAAGTCATTTTGTTTTCGCTTGATGACCTTTTGCAGTGGAAAACTCAGGCCAATCCATTTCTGGATAACTATTGTTAGGAAGTTTTTCCTTATGTTGAGCCAGTATTCTTTAATTATTTCCCAGTGACATCTGAACAAGGATCAAGTTGGACAAGTTTAAAGTCACTTTTACATGACATGCATTCATGTAATTGTCTATAGTGACACTTAGTACACTTTCTCTCACATCTCTATTGTGTACTTGTTCTTCCTTCTCAATTCAATACACATTGAATTGTAAACTCTTTGAGAGTATACCTAGTACTATCTTTGTCTTTGTGCCCAGCACAGCACCTTGATGATATTTAGTGCCCAATAAATATTTGCTGAATTAAGTTAATTAATTAAGAAGTCCCCTGTCACCCTGATGACCCATCCCCTTTTTGTTTGGCGTTCCTTTGTCATGGTTTCACCACCATTACATTCTCTCTCTCTCTCTCTCTCTCTCTTTTTTTTTTTTTTTTTAAACCCTTGTACTTCAGTGTATTGTCTCATAGGTGGAAGAGTGGTAAGGGTGGGCAATGGGGGTCAAGTGACTTGCCCAGGGTCACACAGCTGGGAAGTGGCTGAGGCCGGGTTTGAACCTAGGACCTCCTGTCTCTAGGCCTGACTCTCAATCCACTGAGCTACCCAGCTGCCCCCCCATTACATTCTCTTTTGATAACAGAGTAAGGAGTTATCTGCTAATTTCCATACCTGAATTCTGTAGGATTTAAATTAATATCCAATACTTCAAGTATTACATTTTATAAAGTTTATTATCTAACAAAACAGAACCATGTGACTAAGTTTTTCTATCTGCTCAAAAAGCCTGCTCCACCAAAGCCATGACAGGAAGACAAGAGAGCGAGAGATGGAACTCCACAGAATTTATACCTTGTCTATGTCAGCATGTAATGACAGGAAGAGAGTGGGGTGCTGGGAATCGTAGTTTTTTTTAGGGTAACATTCTAATTACACAATTCATGATCCTGTGCTCCTCTGTGTCTTTCAGAATTGTGTTTCAGTTACTATCTACTCTCTTGAATCTTTATCTTCCCCACTGGTTCTCTCTCATCAGCCTACAAACATTCTCAAGGCCTCACACTCTAAAAAGCTTTCTCTTGGCCCTTAAGATAATATGATTATACAAATAGAGGCATGAAGTAGTCCAACATAATTTTAGATAAGAAAATTGAAGCCCAAAGAGGTTAGGTGTGCTGCACAACATCACACAGGTATTAAGTAGCAGAGCATAGGATTCAAATCCTGGTACTCTTTACTTTCTACCCTATCTTCCAAATTTTTATGAACTTGAATTAAGTCTGTTATTCCATCCTTTTGTTTCCCTTTGATTATAATACTGGAAAAAATAGTGTACATTTGATGCCTCTACCTCCTTACCATCTATTTTTATCAGTTCTTTACAATCTTGCTTCTTTTCTTACCATTCTACTGATGTAATCCTTTCTGTCTCCTAGGCATCTAGGGTTAAGTGAATGTGTCCATGGTCATATAGAAGTTTCTGAGGCCAGATTTGAACCTAGGCTCTCCTATTTCTAGACCTTGCTCTCAATCCACTGAGCCACCTAGCTGCCCCTCAGTTACATGTTAATCTGTTTCAGCCTCATTCCAGGGTTTTGCTGGCTCCTTGTTTTTTCTGAATATATAGAGAGCTAGCTTTTGAATAAGGAAGTCTTAGTTTCAAGTTCTACTTCTACTGCATATTAACTGTTTTGTCTTTGGAGAAATTATTTTTCATGTCCTCTAGGCATCTAGTTCTTTTAAGATTACCAGTTTGTCTCAAAATCATATCATTTGAAAGAGTTTTCATTCTAGGAGTTCTCATACTGATGAAATTGTACATCTAAGGGAAAAACATGATCTTTAATTATAGATTACTTGAAGTTTTATTTTGTTTTGCTTTGAAATAATATTTGTAAATATTATAATTATTCTTGTTTTACTTGCACCCAAATTTTATAAAATATAAATATTTTAAAATTCAGTTTAAATTAGGATAACCAGCTTATCTGGATTTATAAAATTATTTTAAAACAAAATGCGTTCTTGATGAATAATTACAATTTTATTTTCATTTTGGGGTTAGGAAAGAGTCATGTCAAATCTCTACTTATATAGGCATACCCCATATGAAGTTCCATTGACCATAGAATCACAGCAATATTAATAATTGTTCAGCTAGTTATTCATTTATAACATTGTCATAACCTGCCCCCTGTAATGCCATTTCATGTAATATCTTTTTTTTTCTTTTCTTTTTTTTTTTTTTTTTTGGTGAAAGAAAGAAGTATGGTACAGTATAGCATTGGGAAGAAGGCTTGGATTCACTCACTGGCTCTGCACTAATTCAATATGTGATTTCAGATAGTCACTTTTTTCCCTTTAGGGCTTCCTTTCTAGGCGTTGCATTAGATCAATGGTTCTTAATGTTTTTTGTTCCACAAACTCCTTTCAACAATGACATAAAAATATTTGTGAATTCTCAGGTTAATTTAGTATAGTATTCATATATTCTGCTCATAATAATTTATGACCAAAGGCTCCATTAAAGAATTTTTAGCACAAAATCCTTGGACTGTCTTTGTGAAACCCCCAAGAAATTCTTCAACCACTAAATGGGAACCCTGGACTAGGTGATTTTTAAGATTCTTTCCTACTCTAACATTCTGTGTCATCTTGTTACATAGAGTATACCTATTTACAATTTACATGGTGTTAATTCATTTTATATTCTTAGGTCTGGGGAGAATGACGTGGAATATAGTAATAACATGGAATTAGAAGAGGGAGAACTTGTGGAAGATACAACTACTTCTGGAGCTTCAGGTAAAGAAGTATCAAGCCAAAAGAGCTATTTTAAAAACTTAAACTTTGGTAGGACTTTATCATACTTTTATATTGGCTCTGTCTTGCTTCATTTCCCTCATAGTGTTTAGGCAACTATAAAATTTTTGTTCAGAAATCATTGATGATATGTGTTATTTATACATTGTTTTGGAGAGTGTCATGGATAGAATCATAGACATGTGGAATATTAAAGTTAGATCTAGAGTAAATCTAGATCTTTAAATTTCTAGAAGAGGAAACTGATGCCAGAGAGGTTTGACTTACCCACTGTCAACACTGGCAGAACTAGAACTAGAATTCGTTTATTTGATTTCTGTTCCCTATTTCTTAAATAAAGAACACACTCCTAGAAAGGAATATTGACTTTTTTTAGAGGGTGTTATTTTATTGTTCTTAGATTTATGTGATTAGATGAATATTTTTAGTTTAAAGGTATTGAAGGCTTATATGCTTTCACTTTATTGCTATTGCCCCAGTTTATGAGCTTTTTATACATTCTTTATACACATTTCCACAATTATTAAATAATAGTTTAAGTGAGGGAGATAAAATCCATGAATTGCAGACCTAAAGCAAAAATAGAACTAGACTTCTTTATTATAAACAATTATAGATCTTAAAAGCTTTTGCTAAGAAGAAGTTACAGTATTTCACAATCTGCTTACAAATTTGCAAATGAAAAGACTACTCATTTAAAATCTTCAGTATATTATAGGGTTATCATAGATATGTACATTTTTTTCAGAAATCTTATTTTTCTTTTGTTTGATTTATAGAATATTGGTGATAATTTCTATACCCAAATACAAAATCTTTCTTGTTTTATAGATAGTTAAATTTCCTACCACCATCACCACCACCCCTTTTCACCCTACTCTCAGCTGGAGGTCTTGATCCTTAGTTTACTAAGAAAACCGAGGTCATTTAGCAAGGGCTACTCTTTTACCTTCTACCCTCATTTATTCATTTCAAAATCCCAATCTTTGAAGAGGTGACTCTTCTTGACAAGATCAACCTCGATGTGTGCCTTTGAAACAACAAAGCACCCTGAGAGAGACAGGAGACAGTGAGGTAAGTCAAACCATTGGCATTATCTCAAACACATTTTACTTGGATCTTGATGGAGATATTCCATGACCCTAAACCCAAGAGCTCTGAAAATAACTGTGGGCCAAACCAACCTTCTTTCTATTCCCAGAACCATGAGATTAATTTATGCCCTTTTCCCTTCTCAGCAGTGGTCTACTAATTGATTTCTTTGCCTTGTTTCTCCGTACTTCAGTCCATTTTCCATATAGCTTTCAAGATGACTTTAAGTGCAAAAATGACTATGTCACTCCTCTACTCAGTAAGCTCCAGTGGCTCACTGTTGCCCATAAGATAAAATATAAGCTCTTTTTGACTGTTAAAGCTCATTAACAAATCTGGCTCCACCCTGTATTTCTGCCCTGTTGTATATCACTTCTCTTTTTTCTCATGATGCAGTCCAGTCAAACTGGCCATTTCTTTGTTCCTTACAAATGGAACCTTTGTCTCCTGTCTCTGTCTGGAATGCCCTCCCTCCTCACCTCATCTTCTGAGGCACCCATTTTTTCTTTAAGATGCAGATTAGCTTACCACAATGTATAGGAAGCCTTTCCTGATTTCTGCAGGTCCTAGCACTCTCTTTCTTTAAGTATCATGCTACATAAAACTACCTTTTATTCTCTTTATCTTTATTCTGTATGTACTTTGTCTCTCCTGTTAGAATTCTCAAATTCTTTGAGAAGAAAGACTGTTTTCTTCTTTGCTTTTATATTAATCCCTAAGGTAAAGTCTAACTTTTATAGGAACTTTATATTTATACTGGTTGCTTGACTAGTGATTAGAACTTAAAAAATACAAATTCTGGACCTCTTTCCAGTATTGGGTAGTCATTAGTCTAGTATTATCTCTGATTGTACTAATAGTTCACATTTCATAAAATGTGAAAATACGTATTTCTCAGCAGTAAGATGGGATTAATACTACTTGTTATATTTACCTCAGTGGGTTGTTTTGAGGAAAATGATTGGTAAACAATAAAACACTACCCAATTATACAAGTAATTTACAAAAGGTGAAACAGGCAGCATGGTATAATGGATAAAGACCATCTTAGAATCTAAGAGACCAATGTTCATGTCTTGTATCTTACATAAGGTAAGAATGTGATCTTGAGCAAGTTACAGCCTCTTAGTGACTCTAAGATGAAATCAAGATGAGTTACCTGTATTTTAGTGAGGGAGTTTTTCCTGTCATCCTAGAGTATAGGAAACTAATGAAATCACAGGTGTTGACTATAATTTCTCTCTCTCTCTCTCTCTCTCTCTCTCTCTCTCTCTCTCTCTCTCTCTCTCTCTCTCTCTTTCTCTCTCTCTCCCCCTTCCTCTCTTCTTCTCTCTCTCTCACTCTCACTCTCACTCTCTCTCTCTCTCTTACTCTCTCTCTCTCTCTCTCTCTTTCTTTCTGAGAAATTCTTGTCTTCTCCCCTTTCCTTCCTGTCCCTTATGTATGACATGAAGTTATGTGACTTGACCAAGGTCAGTGCAGCTTATAGTAAGTAGCAGAATCAGTATTAGGACAGGTTTCCTTCCCTGATACCATGTTGCCTGAATTTTTCTACCTGATGGAATTTTTGTTTGCGATATTTTGTCTTTATAAAGATAGTTCAGCACAATGTATAATATATGGTATATAATGTAAGTTCTAGTTGCAGGCATTATTAAAGAAAGAGGTACATTGAAAAAAATAATAATTCAAGTGCTCCCTCCTATAAGAAATACGCTTTTATGTCTTCCTAAGTGACATTAATCATTTGTGCCTGAGTTATAGCATAATTCTTTTAAAGCATATTTTCCTTAAGCTTTCAACTTGAAGATAAAAATAGGATTCATAGGATTAGTTGTTAGGAAAAAATATTTTTTTCTTCCCTTTTGCTAAGTGTTTTAGGAAACAGCTTAATTTTATTTTAGAATAAAGTGATATCAGATAATATATTTAAGCTATTTTTAGGTAAGAGTATGTATAAAATATTCTGAAATTGCCACTTATTGCTATCAGTGAAATTTGGCCATGTCCCTTAGGTAAGCCTCATTTTCCTTATCTACAAAATTAAAATAATAATTTCATTATCTAATTCACAGACTTACTATAAGATTCAAGTAGAGAAAGTACAGAATGTGCTTTGTAATCATAAAACAACATACAGAATCTTAGACTTGGAAGAGACCCTAGAGATTACCAAGTAATTTTGAAGATGTTCAAACAGACCAATATAAGTCAATTTAAGTTGACCAAGATCACCAGATAGATCTAGGATAATAATAATAAAAGCAGCTAACATTTATATAGTGCTTACTGTTTGCTAGACACTGTGCTTCTCAGGGTGACACAGTTATTAGTCAGTGGTTGCATTTTGAACTCGGGTCTTCTTGACTCCAGGCTTTCACTGTATCCAGTGTTCCAACCAGATGCCCCAGGAATCATTCCTATGTTTTCTGACTGCAAATTCTTCTCCTATTATACTATACCAAGTTGTTATCCACATGGCCTTATGATTTAAGAGGCACCACAAGACCCCTCTTCCTTTTGTTATCACAGTTATCTCTATCATTCTGCCATCAGGGTCTCTAAAATTTTTGATCTTGAAAGGTCCTTTTAAAATGTAACTGATATATTAATGTTATTACACACCTCCCATGATTAATTTGAAAGCTTCAGGCTCCCAGAAATTGAAAAAAAAGGATGAATTTGATGGTAGGAGTTAAAGGAAAATATAGTGGTATAATATTGACCATTAGGGGAGAAGATATATGGATAGCTTGAGTGAGGCTTTGATCTTTGTCAAGGTATGGGAGTAACTCAAACATGAGAAGGAAGGTAGGTGATAGGAGAAGTTCTCTTGCCACTTTGGTCCTCTTGTATATAGAAACTGCAGCGATGGTGGTTCCTATTCTCACTGTTCCCAGTTTCCTAGACTCTGCCTGTTGCTGGCCCTGAGCATTGTGGGACTGAGCCTTGTGCTGGTCTCTGCTGACCTCTGATTTGCAATCTGTTGATTTATAGCATATATCACCATGGACAGAAGAGTTGCTGCTAAGAAGTGGAACTGTGGGCAAATATTCACTAAAATGTAAACATTTTACTTCTATTAAAAAAAAAACAACATTAGAAGTATATATTTCCCACTGTTTTTTTTCTCTTGCAGGCAGTAGCCATGGTTATACAAGTGCAAGCCGCAGAGCTTCAAGGCGAGCTGGAAATACAGGGTCTGCGGCTAGTAGCAGTTTATTAGATATTGATCCCTTAATTTTAATACACTTGTTGGACCTTAAGGACCGGAGCAGTATGGAAAGTTTATGGGGCTTACAGCCTCGTCCACCTGCTTCACTGCTACAGTCCACAGGTAAAAATCAACAAAACCCCCAAACGTTTTCATAATCTTTAACTTTAATATAATTAAGTTTAATTCTAACTGGTAGTAGAGAAGATGCCAGTGTGACTGACTTTGGTCCTGTCTTTTTTTTTTTTGTGTTTTATTTATTTATTTTGTTTTTTAATTTTTTTTAAACCCTTACCTTCCATCTTAGAATCAATACTGTGTATTGGTTCTAAGGCAGAAGAGTGGTAAGGACTAGGCAATGGGGATCAAGTGACTTGCCCAGGGTCACACAGCCATTAAGTGTATCTGAGGTCAGATTTGAACCCAGGACCTCCCGTCTCTGGGCCTGGCTCTCAAACCACTGAGCCACCCAGCTGCTCCTGGTCCTGTTTTTTCAATATTAACTTGGGGAGAGATTTTAGTAACCCACTGACTTTTTGATATTAATATTATAACTAGGGCTTTACTCACTGCTCTCCTCGAAATACCTTTATGTACCAAAGTAGTATAATATTAAATATATTGAATTGTTTGTTAGTTAGATTTCTGTTAGGTGTCTCTGGGTCTAACAACTCAATAAATATATGAACAAATATTGTAAACATTCTGAGCTATTGTTTCAACAAATTATGTGTGTTTTGCAAGGATTTTTGTAGGCTTAGAAGAAATTACAAGCTCTCAGGTGGGGTTCTATATAAATGTTACTTATCAAGTGGTTTTGATGAAAGAGAGAGAGAGACAGAGAGATTGTTTGCTGATCTGTGTTTAAAAAGATATTTTCCTAAAAAATTATGTCTTTCAATAATTTAGCCTTAGTTATCAAGCTTACTTGGAATTCTTTTAGATTCAAGAAAACTCTTTTGCATGTAATAACATAAATATAATGGAATTAAAGTTAAAGTCGTAACGCAACGCATAACTTGGGGGGGGGTTGGGGATGAATCAGTCTAGATAGCTAATTTTCAGCAGAGATCACTTTGAAGCATCAATTTGGAAAAAAATTTTTCATCATTCTGTATAGGAATGTTTAAAATATCTAATTTATTATTTTCAATTTAATTTAGCATTTTTTAAATTCTTAGAACAAACTTTAACCTTTTCTTAATGATTTTCCTCAACCTCTTGGTCACTATCTTCTCCCTTTAATCTGAAATAGTACTTTGTTCCTCTTTCTACTCTTCTCTTTTCCTTTAATATTTTATATAATAATTCTTTGTATTCTCTCACCCTCTCTACTTGATTGTAATGCCCCTCAGGAGTTGGTCCATGTCTCATCTCATCTTTAAGACCCTCAGGTCCTGAATCATAGGATTCTTCTATACACAGCAGATACTTGATATAAATGTTTGTTGAAGTGTTAATGAATTGGTTGCTCTCTGAGGTCCTTTGTGCAGCTTTTCTATGATTCCATCATTTTGAAAACACTATTATTGTGTTATAATACAGAACTATCCTTAGAGCCTAACAAAATATGCAAGGCTGTTTGTTCATATGTGCAATCACTCCAACCCCAAATTTCTGGCGTTTTCTAGTTTCTTACGTCGACTTTTAATACTTTTTCTGACTCTTTCCTTGCTGTGTTAACTAGCACTTTTTGTTTCTCTCACTGTACCTGTCTGCCTATCACCTTTTCTTTCGCCTAAAATCTTGCAATGGTAAAGAGATCTTAGGAGTAAAACTGCATGTTCTTTTAAACTGTACTTATTTTAAAATACATAGGCTTTTAGATAGGATCATAGGATTTAGAAAAGGAAGTGACTTTATCTAGTATTTTGAGGACTTTTTGTTGCATTCCTGATTCTTGACTTCAAGGATTAGTAGTGCAATAGAGCCCAAGGGGAAGCCAGAAGATTTAGGAACAAGTCTTGTCTCTGCCCTTTGTTAACTATAAGCATAGGCAATTCGGTTCACCTCTTTAGGGTTATTTCCTCATTTATAAAATGGGGATAATACTTGGACTGCTCAATAATTATGTTTTATGAGGCGGGGTGGGGGAATGCTTTCTTAGTAAAGCATTATATACAAGTGAATTTTGGTTATAATTTTTTTAACCTTTAACTTCTATCTTAGTATCAATACAGAAGACCAGAAAGGGCTAGGCATTTGGTGTTAATTGACTTGCTCGGGGTTACACAGCTAGGAAATGTCTGAGGCCAGATTTGAACCTAGGACTTCCTGACTCAAGGCCTGGGGTCACTACATAGCTGCCTTGCTTCTATTATTCTTTTTTTTTTTAAAACCCTTAACTTCTGTGTATTAGTTCCTTGGTGGAAGAGTGGTAAAGGTAGGCAATGGGGGTCAAGTGACTTGCCCAAGGTCACACAGCTGGGAAGTGTCTGAGGCCAGATTTGAACCTAGGACCTCCTGTCTCTAGGCCTGGCTCTCAATCCACTGAGCTACCCAGCTGCCCCACTTCTATTATTCTTGATAAGTGAAGTTGCTGGATGGGTTAAGATGTTATGAAAGATAACTAATTGACGGAGTCATTCCCTTGTTTTAGATCACTTTGGAATTTGAAAAAAAAAATCACATATTGGTGACTTAATTAGAGTGGAACAGAAATAGAAGACTGTTTGGTTCTAAAATCTCTCTATTTGTCCTTTTAAAAACAAATGGCTGTTATGTATTTTTTATTCTAAGTCTTAGCATGATTAAGATAGTGGCTAGTTCCCTTTGCTTTTTTTCTTATTCTAGTGGTGAAGCAAATTTGCAAATTAATATATCGTCCCTAATGTGAGTTCTTTTTTCTCATATTAGAACCTATTGAAAAGCTAGCACAAGTTTATTACTTTAAATATGTTGAGCCAAAGCTTTCATTACTTTACCACATTCCCACCCCCAACCCCTTACTTTCTGCCCTAGTAGTAAATCTAGGCAAATGAGGTAATAAGTGACTTGCTCAGGTTTACACAGCTAAGAAATGTGTGATTCCAAATTTGAATTCAGATCCTTCCAACTCTAGGCCTAGTTCTTTATCCATTGAACCACCTTGCTGCTCCTTTAACCACCATTTAAGAAATAGAAAACAATATATAATGAACAGAATTAGTTGCCAGAGGTCCTACATTTTATGTTCATAAGGAATTTCCACAGTTTAATGTCTGGGGGAATGTGACTTTTAAGCTTCTCATTTTGAAATTATCTAATTCAAAAATTCAAGAGTCATAGGCTGATTTGAATGATTGGGTTGAATATGGTTCAAATGAACATATTACAGGTTCAAATGTGACTGTGTATTTTGATGTTCAGTAATGCAATTATGCATACTTTCCTAGATGTTACTATTTATATATCTGTGGCATAGGATAGGAAATAATTAAATGTACTATAAAAAGCTTTAATTTTAAGGCAGCTTGTTTTTCTCCCTGAAGCCTCATATGCCCGAAAAGATAAAGATCAAAGGAGACAACAGGCAATGTGGAGAGTGCCTCCAGACTTGAAGATGCTAAAGAGACTCAAAACACAAATGGCTGAAGTGAGAAGTAAGATGTCTGATGTAAAAAACCAGCTATCAGAAGTAAGAAGCAACAATGCTGGATCCTGTGATGTCCAGTCCAACTCTTTTTCTACTGATCAGTCTTTGGCTGCCTGTCCAACAGAAAACTGTGGCAAATTACAAGATTTGGGGATGGAACTTCTGGCAAAGTCATCAGTTACAAGTGGCTACATCAGGAACTGTAAGTAGAAAAGGAACTTTGAAATGTCATTTTCCTATAAGACAGTTTTGAAACTAAGTAACTAGAAGCACTGATAGACAGACTAGTGGAAAGAACCTGGGTTTAAGAGTTAGGAGATGAGGGGGCAGCTGGGTAGCTCAGTGGATTGAGAGCCAGGCCTAGAGACAGGAGGTCCTGGGTTCAAATCTGGCCTCAGACACTTCCTTGCTGTGTAACCCTGGGCAAGTCACTTGACCCCCATTGCCTACCCTTACCACTCTTCTGCCTTGGAGCCAATTGGACTCCAAGACAGAAGGTAAGGGTTTAAAAAAAAAAAAAGTTAGGAGATGGGTTTATCAGATCATCTCACCTCTCTGCATCTTATTTCCGCCTCCATAAAATTAGAACATTGGACTAGATGATCTTTAAAGGCCTGCCCAGTTCTAAATAGAATAACGCTATGGTAATTTGAAGAAAAATAATTATTTTTATAAACTTCATGTTCAAATGAACTTAGAGCATAAATATCTATAACTAACTGCCTTTTAAAGACCTATTTTAGTGGGATTAAGATGGAGTAATGGGAACTTTTTGGTTGTTAAAGGGTTTATTACAGTGACCAAATTTGAGAATTAGATTCATAGAGATAGCATTTGATTAGTATGAGTCCTGTGTTGGACCATATGTCTTGTCTGAGAACCTTTTGAGCTTCTTGTCTTTTCACTTATTAAATCAAAACAACAATCACCTAAAACTTCTTATATAACTATTTTTAATATTTCAGTTTTGAGGCAGCTTGCTGTAGTGGATAGAGTGGTAGACTCGGAGTTAGAGAATCCTGAGTTCAAATCTAGCTTCTGACACTAGTTCTATAGTGCTGGGTGCAAACTGGGTAAATTGAATCTGCCTTAAGACAACCCCCTAAGTTATGGTTGCATGCCCATGGAGAAAGTTCCCATAACAAGAGCTTCTTAAGCAGCCAGTTTCAAATTAGGTTTTTATACTACATAATGAAGTCCATTTTACACCAAAGCCAGATTCCATAAACATCATTTAAACAATTAGAAATATCAGTGTCAAGATGGTGATATTTTAATGTATATGTAGAAGTAAAGAATTTAGCTAGTTAAAGCATTTATTAACGTCTTAGTTATTTGCCAGGTACTATAGTAAGCTCTGGAAATAAACAAACAAGAAAACAAGACAGTCCATTCTCTCAGGGGTTTACATTCTAATAGTGGATGAAAAATCTTAAAGAGGAGCTGGGAAACTGGTGGGGTGGGATGGTCCCCTTGCAGAGGTAAGGCAACTGGCATGAGAGAGTAAGCTGGAAGTAAAGTGAGCAAGCAGTAAGGTGAGGCTTCTCAAGACATAAAAGGCTCCTCAGAACAGAGTTATCCTTAGATGGACAAAGCTGCTGTCATGGAGGTGGAGCAGATGGTAGAGTGAAGAGGAGGTGAATTATATCTTACAGATAGTCTCTAAAGTGGTGAATTAACAGTGAAAGAGGATGAACCTATAGTCTCAATACAGAAGCCACCTGTCCTTTGTTTTACCATTTAGATCATCTGAGAAATTATTGATTTATCTTCTTATGCAAATGTTAATTTTTTTTTGAGGGTTATGTATACTTTTACTCTTGGTCAGTCACTATCCATCACCTCATCAGAATTTTCCCTTTATAAGTATTGCTGGCTCCAGGACCCAGTGCCTAACCTCTTGTGCTTCCCATTATTTGTCTTTGGGCCATAGTAATGTGTTTTCTGGGTCTATGATTAAGGGTGCCCTATGTTTAGTCCCTTAGAAAGAACAGGAAATAACTGCCCTGGGACATGTATGGGCATTTAAGGTGCCAGTTTCCCTCTTATAAAGAGAAAAACTTATAGAGGAGCACTTTTTTAAACCATCCCAATAAACATTAGCTATAAGAAAAGTAAGTTGGAGGGTAGGGTGGATAAGGTGGAATAGGAACCAATTTGCTACATTTTGAGTATGATTTAGACTAACATCTGGCTCTAAGGAATGATCATCTTGATTAGGAACTGAGTGAAGGTAGGTAATCGTGAAACAGCTACTTCAAATTAGTACAAACCTGGTTAGAGTATAACAGTGAAGCTTTCTGAACACTCTTAAGGTAGTATGAAGGCAATGAATTAGAAGAGATTGATTCTGAAAAAGGAATGTACTGAAAAATAAACTTGGTCTGTTTTAATAATTTTGCCTTGTTTCAGTCATCTCCATCCCTGAATCCTAGGCCATTGTCTTAAAAGCTTTTTAAGCCAAGTGTCTTTTCAAGGCCCAAATGGTAGGAGGATGGGGTGAAAGAGTTGAACAAAGCTCTCTGTAGGAAAGGGGAGAGAGAATCATCTGGAGAAAGGTGACTATAGTGACTAAGCATCTTTAGTAGTGGCTACATAGAGAATTGGAGAGTGGGAATATTTTATTCCTTAGAATAGATGACTGTTGAAGCATGATTTGATTTGAAAGGTTGGCAGATTCAATATTGACAAGATTTCATTAAAAATTGGTAATTGCTGCCCAGTGACTCTTTTGTTTCTAATGTTGACTGATTAGTTTTAGCCTTAGAGTAGGATGCCCTTTATATCTAGTCCTTTACTTTGAATCTATATGAAAACACTATGTTTTAGGTATGTTTTTTATAAGCAACTACTTCTGGTGTTTTGTTTCTACAATTGACTTCATTTTTATAGGTGAAATTAGTCCATTAACATTTAAAACAATAATTGGTTTTCCTGCCATTTGATCCTTTATGTCTTTTTAAAAAATCAGCCTTAGAAGTTTTTCTTTTATTTTTTTTCTTCCCTTACTCTTTGCATAGCTTTCCTTCTTTGCACCAAACTCAGATTAAACTTAACTTTGCTTTAGCATAATCTTACCACTTTTTCCTCTTATTTTGACTATCATCATTTATTTTAATTTTTTAAATTTAAATTTAAATTTTATTTTAAATTTTTTGTTTACCCTACCCCTAATATTCCAGAAAAGAGTTTAACTTGGGAATCCTTTTCTCCTCACCACCTCTATCTCTTCATTTAATTAAATTCATACATACAAATTTATTCATTAGGTTGGGGCTCTTTTTTGATGGAATAATTTGAGGAAAATGCAACACCATGTAACAATGAATGATTATCTAAGATAGCATGTTAATTAAAAAAGGTTTAAGAGTCTACAGGAATCCCTTAAGTTTTGTGCAATAAACTACTTTTGGTAAAGGGTTTCATATTTATTATTTGGGCATTCATTATAATATTTAAGTTCAATTTGTCTCTTTTATTGAGGTATATATTTTCCCCCACTTTAAAAAAAGGGTAAGTGCTCAAAAAATCTTCAAGAAATATTATTTTACTTATTAACCTCCCTTTTTTTCAGTCTTTTAACAACAAAAAAACCCAAACCCTTTTTATTTTAGTAACAATTTTCTTAGATAAAAAAGACAAGGACTAGGCAATTGGGGTTGAGTGACTTGCCCAGGGTCATATGGTTGGGAAGTGTCTATGGTAAAATTTGAACCCAGATCTTCTCAATTTGACACCCAGCTCTCTATCCACTGTGCCACCTAACTGCCCCTCGATTACTTTGTTTTAAGTTGCTCATCTTGTATGTCAAAAGTGCAGTTTAATTTTAGAAGCCTTGTTAGGAACGAATTTGAAGTTTCTGTCTCTATTGAAGAACCATTTTTCTTGTGATAGAATAAATTAAGTTTTGCAAGATAGTTTATCTTGGGAGTGCTGGGCAAATTTTGACTGAGGAAAATATTTATATAGGATGACATTAGTGCTCATCTAGACTGTACGTCTCATTATGTACAGAGTACAAGTGAATTATGTACAAGTGAAGTACAGAGAAATAATGTGATTTGCCCAGGATCAAACAGGATTAGAACCCATTGCTTCCACTATTCCATGTGCCTCTCCTTCTGAGGACATTGCTTCCTAATTTTTTTCCCTGATGAATTCCATTTCTTTTTTTATAAGCTGAGTTGATAGCTGAAACTCATTTGATGCTGCTCTCTAGAAGGGTTCTTAGAAGAATCCTTTATAATACTTTAAGGAACAGAAACTCCTTTTGGAGACAGTTACTGGAATCCTCTCTGTAGAGGAAGGCAGAAGACCTTACTGAGACAGTATTTTATATCTTATTGTATACAAAAAAAGACTATTAACATGTCCTTTCAGCCACAAATAAGAAAAGCAATTCTCCGAAACCTACTCGATCTGGTACAGCTGGAAGTTTGTCTCTAAGAAGAGCAGTAGATTGTGGAGATAACAATCATCGCCCAAAGGCAGACTGTCAGACTTCCTCTGAAGGTAAATCTGAAATGCTTAGGTAGATGTGTATAGGAATGTTGATGCATTTTTATTGCTAGACTGCAAAAAAGAAAAAAAAAAACCTATATGGGGAAATGCTTCTTATTAAGCATCTTCTATATACAAAGCAAAGGGCCTAAGTATTAGGAGTATTAAGGGACAGTTTCTGTTTTCAAGAACTTATAATGGGAGGGGGCAGCTGGGTAGGTAGCTCAGTGGTTTGAGAGCCAGGCCTAGGGAGAGTGGAGGTCCTAGGTTCAAATCTGGCCTCAGACACTTCCCAGCTGTGTGACCCTGGGCAAGTCACTTAACCCCCATTGCCTAGCCCTTACACTCTTCTGCCTTGGAACCAATACACAGAATTGATTCCAAGGCAGATGGTAAGGGTTTAAAAAATATAAAAAAAGAACTTATAATGGGAGAAGACTATCTACACATAAATAAATAACAAGGGAGGAAGAGATTCAGGAGAGATAAGATTGAAGGCGAAGTCTAAGGCGTACTTCTGTGAGGAATTTAATGAGGATGAGGCTGTCTACATTTGTGGGGAGACTCAAGGAAAGCTTTCAGGAGAAAATGGCATCTGAGTTGGGCCTTTAAGCAGGAGAGGGAAGTCAGTGAATAGAAATTAGATAGAGGAGTTCATTCCACTTAGTGAGGTTGGAATGAGCAAAGGCAAAGAAATAGGAGGGAGAATAGGGGATGGAAAATTAGTTCAGTTTGGTTGTGAGATAGAGTATGTCAATGAAAATATTATTTTCTATGAGAACAAGAGAGAGGTTGGAACCATATTGTATGCTTCTAACCCTAGAATGTCAAGATCAGTACTTTACACACTTATTCAGTAGGCAGTAGAGAGCCACCAAAGACTTTTGAGAAGTATTTTATCCTGTATCTTTTTATACTTGCTAATAATCAGTTTATGTTTTTTGAAAAGAAGGTAATGATTTAAGTCCAAGCTGAGCCCTTAAAAGATAGGTTGGGCTATTTTTAATTCAATCCTCTTTCCTTATTTCTAAACGATAATATATTTTAAATTTGGGAATCACAGGCAAATTGTATAGAGACTTAAGAGAACTTTTAATGTCTGTTTTCATCAGATGTATTGATTTTACCACAATAAACCTTTGAATATTCCATTTCTTAAGGGTGCCCTGGAACCTCACAGTCTGGTAGCAGACATAGCCCACCACGGGCTTTAACTCATGGCAATATCTGTGAGGTACTGCCCAAAACAGAAGATAGGCAGTGTGAAGTTTTGGATCCAGATGTTCTGATTGTTTCAGGTCTAAATGGCTTGCCTGCTATGGAGAAGACAAGGAAAATGGTCACATTGGGGTAAATTTAAGTCCCTTTGTTAACGTAATGCATAGAATTATTTTTGTTATCTCTTTAAATATTTTACTTCTCAATAAGTGCCATCATATTTTACAAATTGAGTTTGTAGTTTTTCAACTCTTTAAGAAGAGAAATAGAAAAACAATTATAATAATGATAATTATTATTATATACTTAAAATTATTCAGTTTCTATTTCCTGATTTTTATTCAAAAAAGAAAAAGACAGTTCTAGATGTAAAAAAAGCAAAAATGAAAGCCCATTTTAATTGAAGTAATATTATAGTAATAGTCCTACAATAGGAATGGATTTGCTTTTTGTCAGTTTTTTTATAGCTATTTTGCATTTTTATAATCCTTCATATCTCATAAAGTTCTATATTTTAGGTACAGTGAAGACCTTCTAACAATTTGATTTCTGCTTTTTTCTTCCTATTAAGTATATAGAGTTAGAATTTCTAAGTACACATTGGTTAATGCTATTTATTCCTCTTCTAGAAGACATGGATTCTAATCCCAGAACTGTCAATTTACCCTTCCATCCTTTTAAGACTGATTTCATCATTTTTTAATTCTACTGAATGAGACATTAATTATCTATCAGCTTTCCTACTTGCATGAAAATGCAGGAAAATTTTAAACAATAGAATAGCCTTTATTGGATCTAATTGAAAAGATCTTTGAATTAAGCTTGGGAGACCTTCCTTAAGCTGTCTTGTCTACAAGGGGACAGGTAGGTGGCTCAGTGGATTGAGAACCAGGCCTGGAGATGGAAGGTCTTGGGTTCAAATGTGGCCTCATACCTCCTAGTTGTGTGACTCTGGGGAGATCATTTAACCCCAATTGCTGAGCCCTTACCACCACTACTTCCTTGGAACTGATACCTAGTATTGATTCCAAAACACAAAGTAAGTGTTTAAAGAAGAAGCCATTTGTAATTAGTTTTAAATAATTGTCAGGTTAGATAATTATGGAAGTTGTTTGGTTATGCTACATCACATATGTTTTATTCTTTAGTTCAGTATAAATTGCTTAAGTAAACATTTTATGGTGATTGGGCATTGTCTTGCCACCCACTTTACCTAGTCTGTTTTTATGCACCCTCCTTTTGAATTAGGATAAAGCTGGCTGTTTAAGAAATTGTTTTTAATCTGGCAAATTAAATTGTAGAAGCCTGTTTTCTTTACTGCTTGAATAAATGCGTCACGCCTGTTCTCTAAGGATTTGAATAGAGTGGTGTTATCCTATTGTGCTGCTGGCCATATGTAGTTGGTTAGCTCAGTTGGTAAGAGCAAATAAATCCAAAGTTACAAATTCTGCCCTTGGCTAGCTAAGTACCTTTGCTAAAGGCTACGTACCTCTGACATGGTATCAGTGCAAGCCTATTCCCACCATGAGGAAACAGGCCAAGCATGTAATTTTAACCTCCTGGGGTTAGGTCACTAATGTTATTTCTGTATTTTTACAAAGAATGGCTCATTATTTTGTAAGAAGATCTGATAGTAATGATTCAATCTATACTGGTAAATATCCACAGATAATCCACTGCCTTAACTTTATAATTATTCATCAGTGATTAAATATTATCTCCATTTCGCACTTTATTTTACATGTTATACATTATTTATTAATGGGAATAATTTGTTAGCCAAGACAGTAATAGAGACTAAATTAAAATATAAAGTGGTGTTATTTTCTAGGCCTGCTTATTCATATTTTTTCAATTTGGAGGCATATGCAAATTATTTTAAGTGAATAAATTTCAAAATTAAAAAGGTAGAAATCATACTATAGTTCCATGAGTCATGCTGGACTGATACTGAATTTTAAATATTTATGTCTAAACTTCTTAAGAGTTTGTTGGATAAAAGTTCTCTGTAAACCACAAATCTCTTTAATATGTAAAACAGTAGAATGATAGATGTAGAATTGAAAGGAACCTTAGAGGTCAAATCCAACACCATCATTTTACAGATATGGAAACTGAGGTTCAGAGGTTCAGTGACTCCCTGAGAGTCATACATATTTAATGATGTCAATGAGTTATTAAGAAAGCATGCTATTTGTTTTTGTGATAAAGACTTTCAAATTTGAAAATGTAATGAAAGAATATCTCTTTACCATATCCCAAGGTCTAATGCTAAAGGCTGTCGAATAGAAGGGACACCAATTACTGATATGGAAAACAATTCTGAAACTGGGGAATTACAAGCCATACTTCCTGAAGGGGCTTCAGCTGTGCCTGAAGAAGGTAAATAAAAGTTGAAGTTATAATAAGTGACTCTAAAGTAGTAATGAGATAGTAGTTTCTTAAAGTGCTTACTGCATAAAGAATCTTTAAGGTAACCTTCAATCTGAGCATAGCATTTTGGTTTATGAATTTGGTATTTGCTAATTACACACAGCATCACAGATTTTTTTTTCTTCTTCTTCTTTTTTTTTTTTTTTACCCTTAATTTCGGTGCATTGTCTCATAGGTGGAAGAGTGGTAAGGGTGGGCAATGGGGGTCAAGTGACTTGTCCAGGGTCACATAGCTGGGAAGTGGCTGAGGCCGGGTTTGAACTTAGGACCTCCTGTCTCTAGGCCTGACTCTCACTCCACTGAGCTACCCAGCTGCCCCCCACAGATTTGTTTTTTAAGAGGTTATGTGTATCTGCAGAAAGAGGCATTCTGTATTAGGTAAATTAGTAAAGTGACATCATTGCTTTTTTCTGGCCCTTTATAATTATATACACAGTCTATTGTATACATGTATAATAAATATATATATATATATATATATAT